>NC_080381.1:85578242-85878242 GCF_014773155.1 Arachis stenosperma
AAACTTTAACCTAAATCGTGTGTATGAGACTCCTTTTATATGGCTATGTGATGAAGTACCAGCGAGATGTCATATCACAACGTATAATCATGCAGAGGGGTAGTAGACGATCTTCCACCTTTTGATGGCGTTCCACCAGACTTGAGTTTTGAAGACTTAGAACATACTTTCCGTCGCTTTAGTAGTTTAGAGGGACTAGGTAAGTATAGAGTCTAGGCTAGCCTGGGCGCCAAGTTAGGGACTTCTTGAACAGGTCAGGGCCTGGGATATTGTATGTATATATATGTATATAGATATTATTTAGCTATATCTAGGGGTGTTCTAACTAAAAGTCTATACTCTAAAAAAATGCTAGATCACTGAATGTTGTTAACTGCTTGACATGTATTTATGTGTGGTTGTTTATAACTGTTTTATCTGTTATTATTTGTGAATTGATTATGAATGATTCTGTTTGTTAATCCAAATATTTTCAAAAAAAAAAGTACCTTGCAAAATAATTACACTTTAACAACGATTCAGGCTCATATAATAAATAATAGATAATAATTAGGAAGACAAGTTGGTAGCGCTCAGTTTCTAGTATGATCATGACGTACCAGAAATTGGGTCGTTACAACCACCCTCCGTGGAAGAGCAACCACATCCATCAATCCAAGAGCAATATGATCCCAATGATGCTACTGACCCAGAACAAGAGCGAAAAGATCGTCTTAGGGACGTAATGGACCGGCTTTATGCACACATACTTCAAGAGAAGCAAGAGGAGGTCCAAATCCTTAAAGATGAAGTAGTTGACAAACTAGTGAAGGTTGAACAAGAGGAAAGCTCCATCATTGAAGATAACTCTACACTAAGTGACATCAAGGAGGAGTCTAATTTTGCATTAGATCAAGTGGAGAAAGACAAAATTATCACAGAAGAGGAAGTGGTTGAAGACTTGGGAGATGTGGAACCTCCATGGGAAAGTCCAGTCATAGAGCCTCCTTCCAAGGTGTTTGAAGTTGATGTTAAGGAGGGTGTACAACCTCCAAGGCATATTATGGTTGAAGACTTTGCAGAGGTTGATCAAGCGATGGAGATTAAGAAGAAGAAGCACAGCCTCCCATACCCTTGGTAGGCAATGAAGAAGAGATTGAATTGGAAGAAAGTTACCAAGAGGAAGCGGTTGAAGTTGAAAAGGCTTGTAAAGAGGTGGAAGAATTCAAAGAAGAGCACAAGGGAGTGGAGCTTGCAAGACCATTGGAAACACCTCTCCCCAAGCCATCACTATCCATCCTTTCATTCAAGTGAGTAATCCTCTTATCTCTAAGCTTTATAATCCCACTTGAATATGGTTAACTTGAGACGGATGGTCAACTTAGAGCTCTTTGTGGCATTAAGAGTAAGAGGAAGATGGTTAGTGGTTGGAGTTGTCATGCAAGGTTCAATATGATTGTATGCTCCAACTTAAAATACAAAGGTTGGTATAGAGCTCGATTGAATGGGTCTAGGAAGTTGTTTGGCCACTTCAGTGAGAATTCAGATTGCTTGCTGGTGCACGAAATTGCAATCACACTTTTGCAACCTCGCACAACTAACCAGCAAGTGCACTGGGTCGTCCAAGTAATACCTTGCGTGAGCAAGGGTCGATCCCACGGAGATTGTCGGCTTGAAGCAAGCTATGGTTATCTTGTAAATCTTAGTCAGGATATCAGAAATTATCAGGATTGATTGTAAAAAGCAAAAGAACATGAAATGGTTACTTGTATTGCAGTAATGGAGAATAGGTTGAGGTTTGGAGATGCTCCATCCTCTGAATCTCTGCTTTCCTACTGTCTCCTTCTTCAAGCACGCAAGGCTCCTTCCATGGCAAGCTGTATGTAGGGTTTCACCGTTGTCAGTGGCTACCTCCCATCCTCTCATTGGAAATGTTCAACGCACCCTGTCACGGCACGGCTATCCATCTGTCGGTTCTCAATCAGGCCGGAATAGAATCCAGTGATTCTTTTGCGTCTGTCACTAACGCCCCGCCCTCAGGAGTTTGAAGCACGTCACAGTCATCCAGTCATTGAATCCTACTCAGAATACCACAGACAAGGTTTAGACCTTCCGGATTCTCTTGAATGCCGCCATCAATTCTAGCTTATACCACGAAGATTCCGGTTAAAGAATCCAAGAGATAACTACTCAATCTAAGGTAGAACGGAGGTGGTTGTCAAGCACACGTTCATAGTGAGAATGATGATGATTGTCACGGATCATCACATTCATCCGGATTAAGAACAAGTATTATCTTAGAATGGAAGCAAGCATGATTGAATGAGAAACAGTAGTAATTGCATTAATCCATCAAGACACAGCAGAGCTCCTCACCCCCAACCATGGGGTTTAGAGACTCATGCCATGGAAGGTACACAAGAAACGTGTAAAAAATGTCATGAGGTCATAAGGTACTGATACAATGTCAAAAGATCCTATTAATAGTGAACTAGTAATCCTAAGGTTTACAGAAATGAGTAAATGACAGAAAAATCCACTTCCGGGCCCACTTGGTGTGTGCTTGGGCTGAGCAATGAAGCATTTTCGTGTAGAGACCTTTTCTGGAGTTAAACGCCAGCTTTCATGCCAGTTTGGGCATTTAACTCCAAGTTTTATGCCAGTTCCGGCGTTTAACGCTGGAATTTCTGTAGGTGACTTTGAGCGCCGGTTTGGGCCATCAAATCTTGGGCAAAGTATGGACTATCAAATATTGCTGGAAAGCCCAGGATGTCTACTTTCCAACGCCGTTGAGAGCGCGCCAATTGGGCTTCTGTAGCTCCAGAAAATCCACTTCGAGTGCAGGGAGGTCAGAATCCAACAGCATCTGCAGTCCTTTTCAGTCTCTGGATCAGATTTTTGCTCAGGACCCTCAATTTCAGCCAGAAAATACCTGAAATCACAGAAAAACACACAAACTCATAGTAAAGTCCAGAAAAGTGAATTTTAATTAAAAACTAATAAAAATATACTAAAAACTAACTAAAAGATACTAAAAACATACTAAAAACAATGCCAAAAAGCGTACAAATTATCCGCTCATCACAACACCAAACTTAAATTGTTGCTTGTCCCCAAGCAACTGAAAATCAAAATAGGATAAAAAGAAGAGAATATACTATAGACTCCAAAATATCAAAGAAACATAGCTCCAATTAGATGAGCGGGACTAGTAGCTTTTTGCCTCCGAACAGTTTTGGCATCTCACTCTATCCTTTGAAGTTCAGAATGATTGGCATCTATAAGAACTCAGAACTCAGATATTGTTATTGATTCTCCTAGTTAAGTATATTGATTCTTGAACATAGCTAGTGTATGAGTCTTGGCTGTGGCCCAAAGCACTCTGTCTTCCAGTATTACCACCGGATACATACATGCCACAGACACATAATTGGGTGAACCTTTTTAGATTGTGACTCAGCTTTGCTAAAGTCCCCAATTAGAGGTGTCCAGGGTTCTTAAGCACACTCTTTTTGCTTTGGTTCACAACTTTATTTCTTTCCTTTTCTCTTTTTTTTTTCTTCTTCTTTCTCTTTTTTTTTTCGAAATTTTTTTTTTTTGGATTCACTGCTTTTTCTTGCTTCAAGAATCATTTTGATGATTTTTCAGATCCTCAATAACAGTTCTCCTTTTCCATCATTCTTTCAAGAGCCAACAATTTTAACATTCTTAAAACAACAAATTCAAGAGACATATGCACTGTTCAAGCATTCATTCAGAAAACAAAAAGTATTGTCACCACATCAAGCTAATTCAACTAGTTTCAAGGATAAATTTCGAAATCCTGTACTTCTTATTCTTTTGTGATTAAAGCATTTTTCATTTAAGAGAGGTGATGGATTCATATGACATTCATAACTTTAAGGCATAAATTTTATTAATTATGAACTAAGAACAAGACTCAAATATAGATATAAGATGAGACTAAAAATAGAAATAGAAAACAAAACAAGAAAAACGAAAAAAATAGGCTCCTAATGATAGAGGTTTTCACAGAGTTAGGACTCAACAACCTTGATTTTGAGAAGTGGATGCTCCCTCAGCTTGAGAGGAGAGCTTTTGGCGCTTCATCTCTTGGATTTCACGCCCCTGCTTCTCTTGTTCCTTCAGCAATTTGCAGAGCATGCAGTTCTGATTCTGCTGTTCTTCCTTAAGTTGCTCCATAGTTTCTTGCAACTTGGTGATAGATGCTTCCAGGCTGGCCCAGTAGCCAATTTCAGGAAATTCAGGGAGGAACTCCTGCGCCCTCCTTTTGATAGAGTTGTCTTGCACTTGTCCTTCCATTGACTTCTTGGTGATTGGGTGTTCAATGGGTATGAATTCATCTACTCCCATCTTCACCCCAGCCTCTTTACAGAGCAAGGAGATTAAGCTTGGGTAAGCCAGTTTGGCTTCAGTGGAATTTTTATTTGCAATTGTGTAGATCTCACAAGCAATCACATGATGGACCTCCACTTCTTTTCCAAGCATAATGCAATGAATCATCACTGCCCTCTTGATGGTGACCTCAGAACGGTTGCTAGTGGGCAATATGGAGCGCCCAATGAAGTCTAGCCAACCTCTTGCAATTGGCTTGAGGTCTCCCCTCTTGAGTTGGTTTGGGACACCCTTTGAATTGGTTATCCACTTAGTCCCAGGGAGACATATGTCTTCTAGAACTTGATCCAACCCCTTATCTACTCTCACCATCCTCCTATTAAAGGAGTCAGGATCATCTTGCAGTTGAGGTAATTTGAAGATTTCTCTTATTTTGTCCAGATGGAAGTACATAACTTTCCCTCTGACCATAGTTCTGTAGGTATGGTAAGTAGTTCCAGTCATTCTCTGCTTATCTGTCAGCCACAGATTTGAGTAGAATTCCTGAACCATGTTCCTTCCAACCTTTGTCTCAGGATTGGTTAGAACTTCCCATCCTCTGTTTCGAATTTGCTCTTGGATCCCCGGATATTCATCTTCTTTCAGATCAAATTTAACTTCCGGGATCACTGACCTCAGACCCATTTTGTGATAATGGTCTTCATGTTCTTTGGTTAAGAACTTCTCTTGATTCCAAAGATTCTTTGGATTATTCTCTTCTTGCCTCTTAAATTGGTTGTTTTCCCTTAGGAGCCATGATATTGATGAATCTTGGCTTAGTGATCACGGAAAAGCACACCAAACTTAGAGGTTTGCTTGTCCTCAAGCAAAAGAAAAGAGAGAAGAGAGGGGGAGGAAGAGGAAATTCGAATGGTGTGGTTGGAAGAGGGGGAACAAACGTGTATTTATAAGGTGGGGAGGGAAGTTTTCGAAAAAAAGGAATTTGAAGGAGATTTGAAAAGATATGAAAAGAAATTGAGAAAAGGGTGAAATTTTTGAACAATGTTTGTAATGATTTGAAGTAAATTTGAAAAATGGTTTTGATTTTGAAGATTTTAAAGTGAATGATGAATGATTGAAGTGTGATTTTGTAGAAAGTATGGGTAAGAAAAGGAAGTTTGAAAAAATCTGATTTGAAAACAAAATTGTGGTCCCCCCACCTTGCTGGCGTTAAACGCCCAGAATGGCACCCATTCTGGCGTTTAACGCCCATTTGTTACCCCTTTTGGGCGTTTAACGCCCAGCCAGGTGCCCTGGCTGGCGTTAAACGCCAGAAATCCTTTGTCACTGGGCGTTTTTCCAAAACGCCCAGGATGCTGCACACCTGGCGTTAAACGCCCAGAATGGTGCCCATTCTGGCGTTTAACGCCCAAAATGGTACCATTACTGGCGTTAAACGCCCAGAATGGTGCCCATTCTGGCGTTTAACGCCCAAAATGCCCCTTACTGGCGTTTTTTCGCCAGTAAGCTCATTTTCTCTGCTTTTTGAGCTGAATCCTTCTGTAACTCTGTGAATTCCTTCATTTTTGATACTTGCCTCTGTAAGAACAATTCCTACAACCTTCTAATGACTAGGTTGCCTCCCAGCAAGCGCTTCTTTACTGTCTTTAGCTGGACCTTCACTGAGAATCACTCAAGTCTCAGTTTTGAGCATTCCTGCTCAAAATTTCCTTCAAGATAGTGCTTGATTCTCTGTCCATTTACAATGAACTTTCTGTCAGAATCAGTATCCTGAAGCTCAACATATCCATATGGTGAGACTCCTGTAATCACATACGGACCCCTCCATCGGGATTTGAGTTTTCCTGGAAACAATTTGAGCCTAGAGTTGAAGAGCAGAACTTTTTGTCCTGGCTCAAAGACTCTGGTTGACAACTTCTTGTCATGCCATTTCTTTGCCTTTTCCTTATAAATTTTTGCATTTTCAAAGGCATTGAGTCTGAACTCCTCTAGCTCATTTAGCTGGAGCAATCTTTTTTCACCAGCTAACTGTGCATCCATATTTAGGAACCTGGTTGCCCAGTAGGCTTTATGTTCCAGTTCCACAGGCAAATGACAGGCCTTCCCATACACCAATTGGTATGGAGAGGTTCCTATAGGAGTCTTGAATGCTGTTCTGTATGCCCACAGAGCATCATCCAAGCTCTTTGCCCAATCCTTTCTCCGGGCTATCACAGTCTGTTCTAGGATTCTTTTTAGCTCTCTGTTAGAGACTTCAGCTTGCCCATTTGTCTGCGGATGATACGGAGTTGCCACTTTATGGCTAATTCCATATCTAACCATAGCAGAGTATAGCTGTTTGTTGCAGAAATGAGAGCCCCCATCACTGATTAGTACTCTGGGAACACCAAATCTGCTGAAAATGTTTTTCTGGAGGAATTTCAGTACTGTCTTGGTATCATTAGTGGGTGTAGCAATTGCTTCTACCCACTTAGATACATAGTCCACTGCCACCAGAATGTAAGTGTTTGAGTATGATGGTGGGAATGGTCCCATGAAATCAATTCCCCATACATCAAACAATTCTATCTCTAGTATCTCTTGTTGAGGCATGGCATATCCGTGAGGCAGGTTACCAGCTCTTTGGCAACTGTCACAGCTACGCACAAACTCTCGGGAATCTTTATAGAGAGTGGGCCAGTAGAAGCCGCACTGGAGAACTTTAGTGGCTGTTCGCTCACTTCCAAAATGTCCTCCATACTGTGATCCATGGCAGTGCCATAGGATCCTTCGTGCTTCTTCTCTGGGTACACATCTGCGGATCACTCCGTCAGCACATCTCTTAAAGAGATATGGTTCATCCCAGAGGTAGTACTTTGCATCTGAAATTAATTTCTTTCTTTGCACTCTGCTGTACTCCTTGGGTATGAACCTCACAGCTTTATAGTTTGCAATATCTGCAAACCATGGAGCTTCCTGAATGGCAAAGAGTTGCTCATCTGGAAAAGTCTCAGAGATCCCAGTAGAAGGGAGGGACGCCCCAGCTACTGGTTCTATTCGGGACAGATGATCAGCTACTTGGTTCTCTGTCCCTTTTCTGTCTCTTATTTCTATATCAAACTCTTGCAGAAGCAACACCCATCTTATAAGCCTGGGTTTTGAATCCTGCTTTGTGAGTAAGTATTTAAGAGCAGCATGGTCAGTGTACACAATCACCTTTGATCCCACTAGGTAGGATCTAAACTTGTCAATGGCATAAACCACTGCAAGTAATTCTTTTTCTGTGGTTGTGTAATTCTTCTGTGCATCATTTAGAACACGGCTAGCATAATAAATGACATGCAGAAGTTTGTTATGCCTCTGTCCCAACACTGCACCAATGGCATGATCACTGGCATCACACATTAATTCAAATGGTAATGCCCAATCTGGTGCAGAGATGACTGGTGCTGTGACCAGCTTAGCTTTCAGGGTCTCAAATGCCTGCAGACACTGTGTGCCAAACACAAATGGTGTGTCAGCAGCTAGCAGGTTACTCAAAGGTTTTGCAATTTTCGAAAAATCCTTGATAAACCTTCTATAGAATCCTGCATGCCCCAGAAAGCTTCTGATTGCCTTAACATTGGCAGGTGGTGGTAATTTTTCAATTACCTCTACCTTTGCCTTATCCACCTCTATTCCCCTGCTTGAAATTTTGTGCCCAAGGACAATTCCTTCAGTCACCATAAAGTGACATTTCTCCCAGTTTAAAACCAGGTTAGTCTCTTGGCACCTTTTCAAGACAAGTGCTAGGTGATTAAGACAGGAGCTAAATGAGTCTCCATATACTGAAAAGTCATCCATGAAGACTTCCAGAAATTTTTCTACCATATCTGAGAAGATAGAGAGCATGCACCTCTGAAAGGTTGCAGGTGCATTGCACAGACCAAAAGGCATCCTCCTATAGGCAAACACGCCAGAAGGGCAAGTGAATGCTGTTTTCTCTTGGTCCTGAGGATCTACTGCAATTTGGTTATAGCCTGAATAGCCATCCAAAAAGCAGTAATAATCGTGACCAGCTAGTCTTTCTAGCATTTGGTCTATGAATGGTAAAGGAAAATGATCCTTTCTGGTGGCTGTGTTGAGCCTTCTGTAGTCAATACACATGCGCCACCCTGTGACTGTCCTTGTAGGAACCAGTTCATTTTTTCATTATGAACCACTGTCATGCCTCCCTTTTTGGGAACACTTGGACAGGGCTCACCCAGGGGCTATCAGAAATAGGATAAATAATCCCAGCCTCTAGTAATTTAGTGACCTCTTTCTGCACCACCTCCTTCATGGCAGGATTTAGCCTCCTCTGTGGTTGGACCACTGGTTTGGCATTATCCTCCAATAGGATCTTGTGCATGCATCTAGCTGGGCTAATGCCCTTAAGATCACTTATGGACCACCCAAGAGCTGTCTTGTGTGTCCTTAGCACTTTAATCAGTGCTTCCTCTTCCTGTGAATTTAAAGCAGAGCTTATAATCACTGGGAAAGTGTCACCCTCTCCCAGAAATACATATTTCAGGGATGGTGGTAGTGGTTTGAGTTCAGGCTTAGGAGGCTTATCCTCTTCCTGAGGAATTTTCGAAAATTCCCTTGCCCCCTCTGACTCTTCTTGATCAGGCTGAGCATCTTTGAAGATGTCTTCAAGCTCTGATTCTAGGCTTTCAGCCATATTGATCTCTTCTACCAGAGAGTCAATAATATCAGTGCCCATGCAGTCATTTGGGTGTCTGGATGCTGCATAGCTTTTATAGCATTTAACTTGAACTCATCCTCATTGACTCTCAAGGTTACTTCCCCTTTTGTACATCAATGAGAGTTCGTCCAGTTGCTAGGAAAGGTCTTCCTAGAATGAGAGTTGCACTCTTGTGCTCCTCCATTTCCAGCACCACAAAGTCAGTTGGAAAGGCAAATGGCCCAACCTTGACAATCATGTCCTCTATTATGCCTGATGGGTGTTTAATGGAGCCATCAGCAAGTTGGAGGCATATCCTGGTTGGTTTGATTTCTCCAATCAACCCAAGCTTTCTGATAGTGGATGCAGGTATTAGATTGATGCTTGCTCCAAGATCACATAAAGCTGTCTTGGTACAAGTGCCTTCTAATGTGCATGGTATCAGAAAGCTTCCAGGATCTTGAAGCTTTTCTGGTAAGCTTTTTAGAATGACTGCACTGCATTCTTCAGTGAGAAATACTTTTTCAGTTTCTCTCCAATCCTTCTTATGACTTAGGATTTCCTTCATGAATTTGGCATAAGAAGGTATTTGCTCAAGTGCCTCTGCAAACGGAATCTTTATTTCAAGAGTCCTTAGATAGTCTGCAAAGCGGGCAAATTGCTTATCCTGTTCCGCTTTGCGGAGTTTCTGAGGATAAGGCATCATGGCTTGATATTCTTTAACCTTAGATGCTGCAGGTTTATTCCTTACAGAAGTGGTTGAAGATGCCTTTTTAGAGGGATTACTGTCAGCACTCTCAGGTGTCTGATCTTCCCTTGGCGTTTGAACGCCAGGATTGGGTGGAAAATGGGCGTTTAACGCCAGCTTTTCCCCCTTTTCTGGCATTTGAACGCCAGAATTGGGCAAGGAATGGGCGTTTAACGCCAGCTTTCCTTCCCTTTCTGGCGTTTGAACGCCAATAAAATTCCTCTCTGGGCTCTTACTGTCCTCAGAGGGATTTTGAACCGTGGTTTGGTTGTCCTCTGTCATTTGTTCCTTGTTTGGCTTTTTGCTCTTTTGAGCAGTGTTATTCAAGGTCTTCCCACTCCTCAATTGAACTGCTTGACACTCCTCTGTTATCTGTTTAGATATTTGCTGTTTTGCTTGATTCAACTGTAGTTCTATGCTCTTATTAGCAACTTTAGTTTCATAGAGCATTTCTTTAAATTCTGCTAACTGTTCTGTCATCAGGAGTAGTTGTTGATTAAGCTCAATTATCTGTTCTTGAGGATTAGAGTCAGTGGCTACTGTCATGACTTCCTCTTTTGGAACGAACTCATTGCTAAAATATAGGTATTGGTTTCTAGCAACAGTGTCTATAAGCTCTTGAGCTTCTTCAATTGTCTTCCTCATGTGTATAGATCCACCAGCTGAGTGGTCTAAAGACATCTGAGCTTTTTCTGTAAGCCCATAGTAGAAAATGTCTAACTGTACCCACTCTGAAAACATTTCAGAGGGACATTTCCTTAGCATACCTCTATACCTCTCCCAGGCATTGTAAAGGGATTCATTATCCTCTTGTTTAAAGCCTTGGATGTCCAGCCTTAGCTGTGTCATCCTCTTTGGAGGGTAAAAATGATTCAGGAATTTATCTGACAACTGTTTCCATGTCTTTATGCTTGCTGTAGGTTGATTATTTAACCACCTTTTAGCTTGATCTTTTACAGCAAATGGAAACAGTAATAGTCTGTAGACATCCTGATCCACCTCTTTATCATGTACTGTGTCAGCAATTTGTAAAAACTGTGCCAGAAACTCAGTAGGTTCTTCCTGTGGAAGACCGGAATACTGGCAATTTTGCTGCACTATGATAATGAGTTGAGGATTTAGCTCAAAGCTGCTTGCTCTGATGGGAGGTGTGCAGATGCTACTCCCATATGCAGCTGTAATGGGGTTAGCATATGACCCCAGAGTCCTTTTGGACTGATTAATTCCACTTAAGTCCATGATGGACAAAAGGGAAATGATAATAATTGCAAAGAGATGAATTTTGTTTATTTTTTTTTTTTTTGAAATATCCGAAAAAAAATTAAAATGAAATAAAATAAAATAAAAAAATTCGAAAATCAAAAGGGAAATGAAATCAAAGCAAATTGAGAACTGAATCAATTAGTAAAAAAAAGATTTTGAAAACAGCAATTAAAAAGATATGATTGAAAAATTTTTATGAAAAAGATTTGATTTTTAAAAAGAGGAAAGAGAAGAACACAAAAAGACACCAAACTTAAAACTTTTAGAAAATCAAACACACAATTTTCGAAAATTTTTAAGGGAAAAACACAAAGAGGACACCAAACTTAGAATTTTTATGAATCAAACAGGGACTAAGAACATGCAAAAACGAAAATTTAAAAGAAAAGTAAAAGCATGCAATTGACACCAAACTTAGAATATGAAACTGGACTCAACTAAAAGACTCTAAACCAACAAAAATAAACAGTCCTAATCTAAGCAACAAGATAAGCCGTCAGTTGTCCAAACTCGAACAATCCCCGGCAACGGCGCCAAAAACTTGGTGCACGAAATTGCAATCACACTTTTGCAACTCCGCACAACTAACCAGCAAGTGCACTGGGTCGTCCAAGTAATACCTTGCGTGAGCAAGGGTCGATCCCACGGAGATTGTCGGCTTGAAGCAAGCTATGGTTTTCTTGTAAATCTTAGTCAGGATATCAGAAATTATCAGGATTGATTGTAAAAAGCGAAAGAACATGAATTGGTTACTTGTATTGCAGTAATGGAGAATAGGCTGAGGTTTGGAGATGCTCCATCTTCTGAATCTCTGCTTTCCTACTGTCTTCTTCATCAAACACGCAAGGCTCCTTCCATGGCAAGCTGTATGTAGGGTTTCACCGTTGTCAGTGGCTACCTCCCATCCTCTCATTGGAAATGTTCAACGCACCCTGTCACGGCACGGCTATCCATCTGTCGGTTCTCAATCAGGCCGGAATAGAATCCAGTGATTCTTTTGCGTCTGTCACTAACGCCCCGCCCTCAGGAGTTTGAAGCACGTCACAGTCATTCAGTCATTGAATCCTACTCAGAATACCACAGACAAGGTTTAGACCTTCCGGATTCTCTTGAATGCCGCCATCAGTTCTAGCTTATACAACGAAGATTCCGATTAAAGAACCCAAGAGATAACTACTCAATCTAAGATAGAACAGAGGTGGTTGTCAGGCACATGTTCATAGTTGAGAATGATGATGATTGTCACGGATCATCACATTCATCTGGATTAAGAACAAGTGTTATCTTAGAATCGAAGCAAGCATGATTGAATAAGAAACAGTAGTAATTGCATTAATCCATCAAGACACAGCAGAGCTCCTCACCCCCAACCATGGGGTTTAGAGACTCATGCCGTGGAAGATACACAAGAAACGTGAAAAAAAAATGTCATGAGGTCATAAGGTACTGATACAATGTCAAAAGATCCTATTAATAGTGAACTAGTAATCCTAAGGTTTACAGAAATGAGTAAATGACAGAAAAATCCACTTCCGGGCCCACATGGTGTGTGCTTGGGCTGAGCAATGAAGCATTTTCGTGTAGAGACCTTTTATGGAGTTAAACGCCAGCTTTCATGCCAGTTTGGGCGTTTAACTCCAAGTTTTATGCCAGTTCCGGCGTTTAACGCTGGAATTTCTGTAGGTGACTTTGAGCGCCGGTTTGGGCCATCAAATCTTGGGCAAAGTATGGACTATCATATATTGCTGGAAAGCCCAGGATGTCTACTTTCCAATGCCGTTGAGAGTGCGCCAATTGGGCTTCTGTAGCTCTAGAAAATCCACTTCGAGTGCAGGGAGGTCAGAATCCAACAGCATCTGCAGTCCTTTTTGGTCTCTGGATCAGATTTTTGCTCAGGACCCTCAATTTCAGTCAGAAAATACCTGAAATCACAGAAAAACACACAAACTCATAGTAAAGTCCAGAAAAGTGAATTTTAATTAAAAACTAATGAAAATATACTAAAAACTAACTAAAAGATACTAAAAACATACTAAAAACAATGCCAAAAAGCGTACAAATTATCCGCTCATCAGATTTTCAGCAATATATGATAGTCCATACTTTGCCCAAGATTTGATGGCCCAAACCGGCGTTCAAAGTCACCTTTAGAATTCCCAGCGTTAAACGCCGGAACTGGCACCAAAGTGGGGGTTAAACGCCCAAACTGGCACAAAAGCTGGCGTTTAACTCCAAGAGAAGTCTCTACACGAAAATGCTTTATTGCTCAGCCCAAGCACACACCAAGCCTGGAAGTGGATTTTTATGTCATTTACTCATCTTTGTAATTCTTAAGCTACTAGTTCCCTATAAATAGGACCTTTTGCTATTGTATTTGATGTCTTGGAATCTTGGTAGCTATCTTTAGTCTTATGCTATCTTAGATCATGGGGCTGGCCTCACGGCCATGCCTAGACCTTGTTCTTATGTATTTTCAACGGTGGAGTTTCTACACACCATAGATTAAGGTGTGGAGCTCTGCTGTACCTCGAGTATTAATGCAATTACTATTGTTCTTCTATTCAATTCAACTTGTTCTTATTCCAAGATATCACTTGTTCTTCAACTTGATGAATGTGATGATCCGTGACACTCATCATCATTCTCACCTATGAACGTGTGACTGACAACCACCTCCGTTCTACCTTAGATTGGGTGAATATCTCTTGGATTCTTTAACCGAAATCTTCGTGGTATAAGCTAGAATTGATGGCGGCATTCAAGAGAATCCGGAAGGTCTAAACCTTGTCTGTGGTATTCTGAGTAGGATTCAATGATTGAATGACTGTGACGTGCTTCAAACTCGCAATTGTGGGGCGTTAGTGACAGACGCAAAAGAATCACTGGATTCTATTCCGACATGATCGAGAACCGACAGCTGGATAGGGTGCGTTGAACATTTCCACTGAGAGGATGGGAGGTAGCCACTGACAACGGTGAAACCCTTGCATAAGCTTGCCATGGAAAGGAGTAAGAAGGATTGGATGAAGACAGTAGGAAAGCAGAGAGACGGAAGGGACAAAGCATCTCCATTCGCTTATCTGAAATTCTCACCAATGGAATACATGAGTATCTCTATCTTTATCTTTATGTTTTATTCATATATCACCCATAACCATTTGAGTCTGCCTGACTGAGATTGACAAGGTGACCATAGCTTGCTTCATACCAACAATCTCCGTGGGATCGACCCTTACTCGCGTAAGGTTTATTACTTGGACGACCCAATGCACTTGCTGGTTAGTTGTGCGAAGTTGTGTTTATGCCATGGTATTGAGCACCAAGTCTTTGGAGCCATTACTAGGGATTATTCGAGTTGTGAAAAGTAGTGATCACAATTTCGTGCACCAAGCCTTAACTTAGTGATCACGGAAAAACACACTAAACTTAGAGGTTTGCTTGTCCTCAAGCAAAAGAAAGGAAAGAGGAGAGAGAGGAGGAGAGCAAATTTGAATGGTGGGGAAGGGGGGTGTGGTCGAACATATATTTATAAGGAAGGGAGAGAGAGTTCGAAAATTTTGAAGGAGATTTGAGAAGATATGGAAAGAAATTGAGAGATATTTGAGTTTTTTGAAGAAGATTTGGAAAGGATTTGAAAGAGATTTGAACAATGATTTTAATTTTGAAAATTTGAAGGTGAATGATGAAAGTTTGAAATGTATTTATGTAGAAAATTATGGATCAAAACAGGAAAGTTTGAAAAAATTTGAAGTGGAAAGCAAAATCTCTGTCTCCCACCTTTCTGGCGTTAAACGCCCAGAATGGTATCCATTCTGGCGTTTAACGCCCAAATGTTGGCCAATTTGGGCGTTTAACGCCCAGCCAGGTACCCTGGCTGGCGTTAAACGCCAGAAACCCCTTCGTCACTAGGCGTTTTGCTAAACGCCCAGGATGCTGCACACCTGGCGTTAAACGCCTAGAATGGTGCCCATTCTGGCGTTTAACGCCCAAAATGGCACCTTTACTGGCGTTAAACGCCCAGAATGGTGCCCATTCTGGCGTTTAACGCCCAAAGTACCCCTTACTGGCATTTTTTCACCAGCAAGCTCCTTTTCTCTGCTTTTTGCACTGAATCCTTCTGTAACTCTGTGAATTCCTTCAATTTTGATAATTGCCCTTTGAGAATATGCATCAAACTTTGATTAAACAAAACAGATAACTTGCTAATGACTGGGTTGCCTCCCAGCGAGCACTTCTTTATTGTCTTTAGCTGGACCTTCACTGAAAATCATTCAAGCCTCAGTTTTGAGCATTCTTGCTCAAAATTGCTTTCAAGATAATGCTTGATCCTCTGTCCATTAACAATGAACTTTTTGTCAGAATCAGTATCCCAAAGCTCAACATATCCATATGGTGACACTCCTGTAATCACATACGGACCCCTCCACCGGGATTTAAGTTTTCTTGGGAATAGTCTGAGCCTAGAGTTAAAGAGCAGAACTTTTTGTCCTGGCTCAAAGACTCTGGATGACAACTTCTTGTCATGGCACTTCTTTGCCTTTTCCTTATAAATTTTTGCATTTTCAAAGGCACTGAGTCTAAATTCATCAAGCTCATTTAGTTGGAGTAATCTTTTTTCACCAGCTAACTTAGCATCCAAGTTTAGGAATCATGTTGCCCAGTAGGCTTTATGTTCCAGTTCCACGGGCAGATGACAGGCCTTGCCATACACAAGTTGGTATGGAGAGGTTCCTATCGGAGTCTTGAATGCTGTTTTGTATGCCCACAGAGCATCATCCAAGCTCTTCGCCCAATCCTTTCTACGGGCAATTACAGTCCGTTCTAGGATTCCTTTTAGCTCTCTGTTAGAGACTTCAGCTAGCCCATTTGTCTGTGGATGATATGGAGTTGCTACTTTGTGGCTAATTCCATATCGAACCATAGTAGAGTACAGCTGTTTGTTGCAGAAATGAGTGCCTCCATCACTGATTAGGACTCTGGGTACACCAAATCTGCTGAAGATGTGTTTCTGGAGGAATTTTCACACGGTCTTAGTATCATTAGTGGGTGTAGCAATTGCTTCTACCCATTTAGATACATAGTCCACTGCCACCAGAATGTAAGTGTTTGAGTATGATGGTGGGACTGGACCCATGAAGTCAATACCCCATACATCAAACAATTCAATCTCTAAGATCCCTTGTTGAGGCATGGCATATCCATGAGGCAAGTTACCAGCTCTTTGGCACCTGTCACAGTTACGCACAAACTCTCGGGCATCTCTATAGAGAGTAGGCCAGTAGAAGCCACACTGGAGGAATAGAAGCAAGCATGATTGAATGAAAAACAGTAGTAATTGCATTAATCCATCAAGATACAGCAGAGCTCCTCACCCCCAACCATGGGGTTTAGAGACTCATGCCATAGAAGATACAATAAGAAACGTGTAAAGTGTCATGAGGTAAAGATACAATATCAAAAGGTCCTATTAATAGTGAACTAGTAACCTAGGATATACAAAAATGAGTAAATGACGTAAAAATCCACTTCTGGGGTCCACTTGGTGTGTGCTTGGGCTGAGCATTGAAGCTTTCATGTGTAGAGACTTTTTCTGAGTTAAACGCCAGCTTTTATGCCAGTTTGGGCGTTTAACTCCAATTTTTGTGCCAGTTCCAGCGTTAAACGCCGGGAATTCTGAAGCTGATTTGCAACGCCGGTTTGGGCCATCAAATCTCAGGAAAAGTATGGACTATTATATATTGCTGGAAAGCCCAGGATGTCTACTTTCCAATGCACTTGAGAGCGCATCAATTGGACTTCTGTAGCTCCAGAAAATCCACCTTGAGTGCAGGGAGGTCAGAATCTAACAGCATCTGTAGTCCTTTTTAGCCTCTAAATCAAATTTTTGTTCAGATCCCTCAATTTTAGCCAAAAAATATCTGAGATCACAGAAAAACACACAAACTCATAGTAAAGCCCAGAAAAGTGAATTTTAACTAAAAACTAATAAAAGTATAATAAAAACTAACTAAAATATACTAAAAACATACTAAAAATAATGCCAAAAAGCGTATAAATTATCCGCTCATCAATGGCGTTGGTTTAGTGACGGACGGTTGGGGTTTGCCATTGGATGAGCATGAGGATCACCCCTTTTATGAGGGTTTTGGTTTGGTCTCCAAGGCTTCTCCAACTCCCAATGTTGCATGGCAACACTTTCCAAGATACTCCCCTTGAAGACAAGTGTGAGGTTTCCTTGGTATAGTGGCCGAATCTCCCTTCTTTGATTGTCCTATCAAGTACCATCAATGCCCCTTTTGATTTCCTATACAAGACAAAAGGAGTGCAAACGGTTAATTGAAAATTTTGGTGGGAAGACTTAAGGTGTGAACTAGCTACTAAAAAAAATCTTTTTCTTTTGTTTTTAAATACTAAATGCTTTTTATGAATGTAAATCAATCAACCACTAAATTGTCCATGCATGCAACGTTGGTACACCAAACTTGTTTGTGATCATATGGTGCAACAAGATTCGGAAATAATCTCTCATCATGAAGTGTGTTCAAGCCCTCTTGGTGTGCCTTGAACACCAAACTTAGTATGTACTATATGCTGCATGTAAGGGGTCTTATATTGGTTGTCAAAATTGATTTAAAAATCCATGAAAATTGCTTTATTACTACTATTAGAGATTAAAGAGAGAGGGTATAGAACATGGGTTGCCTCCCATGAAGCACTTCTTTAGTGTCATTAGCTTGACGTTTGGTCCTTGTCAAGGTGGTTGGTAGTGCTTAAAATCTTCCCCACTTACAGTGAATCTTTTTCCATTGGATTTGTTGAGCAGTTCCACATATTCCAGAGATAAGATTTTGTTGATGGTGTATACTGGAGGCAGCTGAGATGGAATAGTGGGGAGGTGAGGTGGTATAGATGGAAAGTATGTAGAGACCACTTCATCTCCTGGCGAGAAATCTTCTATAGGGATTTTCTTGTTTTTCCATCCCCTTGGGACCTTTTTTCTTGGTCCCTTGATGTCAATTTGTTCCTTGTGGTTTCCTCATTGAGAATGGTTTTGTTGCCTATTTCATATGACTCTGGTGGGTCTGGTTCCTTTGGGATTGCACTTGGTTGATGTTCTTTCTGATCACATTGGTTGTTAGCCACAGGAGTTCTTAGGGTTGGTGCTTGAGCTCCCTTGTTTGACTCTTGCTTAAGCTATTTGTTATCATGATCTGCTTCTTGTGAGAGTTTGAAAACATTGAAGGTGAGCTGCTCATCATGTTTTCTCAATACTAGCTCTCCTCGCTCCACATCTATAAGTGCTCTGGCTATGGCTAAGAATGGCCTTCCCAGAATGATGGGGTGAATAGGATTCTCATCCATTTCCAGGATGACAAAATCTATGGGAAGGAAGTAGTTTCCAACCTTCACTAACACATTCTCAACCACTCCTAATGCCTGCTTTTGGGTTTTGTCAGCCAGTTTGATGATTACATCTGTGGGTGTTAGCTCATTGATTTGAAGCTTTTTCATGAGGGATAGAGGCATTAAGTTGATGCTCGCTCCCAGGTCACAGAGCCCCCTTATCAATAATTGCCTCTCCTATAGCACAGGAAATGTGGAAACTCCTTGGATCCTTCTTCTTTGTGGGTGGCTCTGTTTGAATGAGAGCACTGCAATCCCTGTTCATCTTTATTGTTTGTCCACCCTTCAATGAAGTTTTTCTGGCTAGTAGCTCTTTTATATACTTGATGTAGGAGGGCATTTGTTGGAGGGCTTTAATGAATGGTATATTTACATCAAGAGATGCAAACATGTCGAGGAACCTTGAATACATTCTCCCTGCTACACCACCCTTAAGCCTGTGAGGGAAGGGTGCATATGGGTTCAGTATCTCCCTCTCCTTCAGCTCTTCCTTGAGTGTGAGTCGAGGTGTAGAGTTTCTTTCTTCATGATTTTCCTTTGGACTGTCCTGGGGGTGTTCTACTTCCTACATACTCCTCTCATCACTTGTGGTGATCATCTTACATTCTTCCCACCTTACTTTCTTTGTTTCTCCTCTTGGGTTCTTCTCTGTGTCACTTGGAAAACCATCAGTCGGTTTGGGAATTTGTTGAGCTAGATACCCTACTTGAGACTCCAGTTTCTTGATGTTTTCCCCTTGGTTTTTGATATTGGCTCGCACTTCCTCCTTAAACATCTTATTGTCTTGGATTTCTCTACATATGTCTTCAAGTAGAGTCTCAATCTTTGAAAGTCTCTCCTCAGTTAGTGATGATGGGTTGCGATTAGGTGGTTGTTGATAGGACCTCTGTGAGGGATGTTGGTGAGTTACATTGTTGTTGGGGTTGTGGTTGTGGCGTCTTTGGTCTTGGCCTTGGTCTTGTTGATTTCCCCACCCAAAGTTGGGGTGATTTCTCCATCCAGAGTTGTAAGTTTTGGAGTATGGATCATGGATTTGTCTCGGTGAGTTTCCAACATAGTTGGCTTGTTCCCAGTCACCTTCTTCTCCTATATTCACTCCTTGAGCTGGTGATGAAGTGATGATTGTTGCAACTTGGTTTTCCTCCACTTTCTTGGTAAGATCTGCTAGCTGCTTGGTGATCATCTTATTTTGAGCTAGCAATGCATCCATGTGGTTCAGCTCCATTACTCTTCAAGTATTGCTTCTTTCAGAGGCAGAGAAGTAGTCATTCTCAGCTACTGTTTCAATGACATCTATGGCTTCTTCAATGGTTTTCTTCTTGTTTAGAGAGCCCACTGATGAATGGTCTACAGCCTTCTTTGACTCATAAGAAAGACCTTTATAGAAAATGTGAAGTTGAACCCATTCATTGAACATATCTAGTGGGCATCTTCTTGTTAAGTCCTGAACCTCTCCCATGCCTCATAGAGAGTCTCACCATCTTGTTGCTTGAAGGTTTGCACCTCAGCTCTCAGCCTGTTAATTCTTTGAGGAGGGTAGAATCTTGCCAAAAACTTGTTCACCACATCTTCCCAATTTGTCAAGCTCTCCTCTGGGAAGGATTCAAGCCACTTGGATACTTTGTCCCTGAGTGAAAAAGGGAACAAAAGCAGCCTATAGACATCCGGGTGGACTCCATTAGACTTCATAGTGTCACAAATTTTCAGGAAGGTGGTTAGATGTTGATTGGGGTCTTCTTGAGCACTTCCTCCAAATGAGCAATTATTCTGAACAAGGGTGATTAGCTGGGGTTTTAATTCAAAGTTGTTGGCATGTATGGTGGGCTTTTGGATGCTACTTCCACAGTTTCCTGGATTTGGATTGATGTAGGAGCCTAGAACTCTCCTTTCTTGCCCAGCATGGTTTGCAGGGCCTTCTCTAGCATGGTTGTGAGCTTCTCCTTCATGATTGTTTTCCAAGTTCTCCACCATGTTGGTTTCGAAATACTCTTCCTCTTCCTCAGCACCAACAACTCCTTTCCCTCTTGCTTCCCTCCTTAGTCTCTAGAGGGTTCTTTCAGGTTCTGAATCAAAGGAAGTTGAAGCTCCCACTCTTTTCCCTGTCATACAACTAACAAAACACACATCAAGAGATGAAATGAAGAGATTATTCTTATTAGAGTAATTGTTAGTGTGAGTGGTGCAAATTATCAAACAGTTAGTGGTTAGTGAGCAGAATTGTAAATAATAATAAAGAAAGAAAGAAAACAGAGGGGGTATAGGGGGTGAGGAAGAAACAAAACAAATTGAAGGTAAACAACTGAATAAAGTAAACAAAGAAAAGAAAAATGCTCAATCTAGTGAACTTCTAACTTAATCATTGTTGATACAAAATCAATCCCTGGCAACGGCGCCATAAACTTGATGCATGAAAACTTGTCTCTCAACAAATTTTCCTTCAGCAAGTATACCAAATTATCGTCAAGTAAAAACTCACAGTAGAGTGAGGTCGAATCCCACAGGGATTGATTGGTCAAGCAACTTTAGTTGGAAGAGTATGCTAGTTGAGCTAAACAGAATGTAGTTTGAGAATTACAGAAAATTAAATGGCGGAAAAGTAAATAGCAGAAAATAAAGTGCAGAATCTTAGATGGGGATTTGGGAAAATGAGCATGTAAATAAATGGCAGAAAGTAAAGAGAATGGGTAAGATCAGAAATGGAGAATTCATTGGGCTCAGGAGATGTTGTATTCTCCGGATCAAATTCATTTTCATTTCTTCCTCAATCAAAGCATCTATTGATCTCCTTGGCAATCTTAAGTGATTGGGTTCCAATTCCTTGGCAACCCAATCTCTCTAAGCTTGAACAATTGCCCAATTCCTTGATTTAATTGCTCATGGGAAGAGATAAAGTGTGGTCACTGATTATACCACATGTATTTCCAAATCAAAGTGTTGGGAGGATTACATGTCACTATTTCTGCCCAGACCCCAATTTGGTCCAACATGAGAAAGCATTTCTAGCATGATCTCCTCATCCCTTTTCCAATGCTCAGAGGAGATCTAATTATGGAGAGTTTCTTTTCCAAGACAACTAACCAATTGAATTAAGATCGAAAGCTTTCTAGTAAATCAAAAGAGAGGAAAGAAGAGGAGAATGAAAACTATAATTGATCCATCAAATTACAACAGAGCTCCCTAACCCAATGAAAGGGGTTTAGTTATTCATAGCTCTAGAAATGGAAAATGGCAGAAAAGAATACATCCTAGCTAAAAGTGCAGAAAGGTAAATATACAGAGGGTAGTTCTCCAAAGTGCCAAGCTTCTCTATAGTTCAAAACTACTCCTATATATACTACTTCTCTTGATCTTCTAGTGAGTTCTTCAAGTCTTGGATGTGGGCCTTAGATCTTGAGTTGAAGCAGTTACAACCTTTAGTGGGCTCAGCTTGCAGAAAAGTATGAACTAGACATGGGCGTTAGTGAAGTTAACGTTAAGTGACATTGTGGGTTCGAGAACGTTAGTGGCAATCACCTTTTTCACTAACGTTCCAACCCCATATAACCCACGTTAACTCCAACGTTAGTGGCACTAACGTGACCACTAACGTTTGCCTTATAAACCTTCGCAAGCGTTATTGGGACTCACCTTTTCCAAAAACGTTGCCTTGTGCCCCTTGTCCCTACGTTAGAGTTCACGTTAGTGTAACTAACGTGGCTCTTAACGTGGGTATGCCTCATCTTCGAGAGCGTTAGTGGCACTCACCTTTGTCACTAACGCTCTAAGTGCCCTTACTCTCCACGTTAGAGCTCACGTTAACTAAGTTAACGTGGCTATTAACATGGTAGTGAATGCCATCTCCAACGTTAGTGACAAAGGTGAGTGTCACTAACGTTGGCTCATCAATCTTAGCTCCACATTAACTTTCACGTTAGTGGTCTTAATGTGACCACTAACGTGGGCAATGCTAGTTTGATCCAACGTTAGTGACAAAGGTGAGTGTCACTAACATTGGCGTTGTTCCTCTCTTCCACGTTAGAGTTCACGTTAACTAAGTTAACGTGACTCTTAACGTGGTTCATTGCCACATTTTGGAGCGTTAGTGGTGTTCACATTTACCATTAACGTTGGAGCTTTCTTTGTATCCACGTTAACTACCACATTAACCTAGTTAACGTGGCAATTAATGTGGGCTTATGATGGCTTCGCAGGCGTTATTGGTGATCACTTTTCTCATTAACGTTGCAAGCTCTTCCCCATTCCACGTTAGTGGTCACGTTAACTAGGTTAACGTGGCTACTAACGTGGTTCTTCCTTGCTTCCTTTGTCCTGAAATCAAGCAAATAAAGTGCATCAAAGCTCTAGTCAAAGTCATGAGATTATGCATCATCAATTTGTCATTCAATTCTTGCAGAATCCTCATGAAATCATGTGAAATTCACAATAGTTGCTTCAATCAAGGTGTGAGTGTATTTTCATCCAAAACTTGCCTTATTCTCTAAAAAATGCATGAAACTACCCTAAAACAATAAAGAAAAGGTCAGTGAAACTGGTCTAGATGCGCTGGCATCACAACACCAAACTTAAAGCTTGCTTGTCCCTAAGCAAGTACTGAAACATATGAAGAATGGATGAAGCACATTTTGTCCTTCTTCGAAACTTCTTGGTGCCAGGTTGAGATCATGTCTCCTTTTTGCTTTTTCCTTATAAATCTTGGTATTTTCATAGGCTTGAGACCTAAACTCTTCCAATTCTTGAAGCTGCAACACCCTCTTTTCACCAGCAGCGGTGCTGTCCAGGTTCAGTATCTTAAGAGCCCAAGAGGCTTTATGCTCCAGCTCTAATTGCAAGTGACAGGCCTTTCTGTATACCAGTTGATATGGGGACATCCCAATTGGTGTTTTGAAGGCTGTCCTGTATACCCAAAGAGCATCATCTAGCTTCTTCGCCCAGTCCTTTCTTGATATCCCTACAGTCTTTTCCAAGATCCTTTTCAACTCTCGGTTAGATATCTCTGTTTGCCCACTTGTCTGGGGATGATAAGGTGTGGCAATCTTATGCTTCACCCCATATCTTAGGAGTAGGGTCTCCAATGGTCTATTGCAGAAATGGCTCCCTCCATCACTGATGAGGGCTCGTGGGACTCCAAATCTGGTGAAGATATTCTTTCGAAGAAAGTTTATGACTACCTTGTTGTCATTGGTTGGGGTTGCCACGGCCTCCACCCACTTAGATACATAGTCCACTGCCACCAAGATATACTTGTTCGAATATGAGGGTGGGAATGGTCCCATGAAGTCTATCCCACATACATCAAACAGTTCAAGCTTTAGAATGAATTGCTGTGGCATCTCATTTTTCTTGGGCAGGTTGCCAGCCCTTTGGCATTCATTGCAGCTTCTCACCAATTCCTTAGCATCCTTGAAGATAGTGGGCCAGAAGAACCCACATTGCAGTACTTTTGTGGCAGTTCTTTCTCCTCCAAAATGACCTCCATAGCTAGCACTATGACAACTCCACAGGACCTCTCGTCCTTCTTCTTCTGAAATACACCTCCTAAGGATTCCATCTGAGCATTTCTTGATGAGATAGGGTTCATCCCAAATGAAATACTTAGCATCATTGATGAGTTTTCTTCTTTGATGTTTGTTGATGCCCAGGGGTAAGTCACCGGCTGCTTTAAAATTGGCAATATCTGCAAACAAGGGTGCTTTGTGAACCAACATTAACTGTTCATCTGGGAAAAACTCATTTACACTTGTATTATGTGTATCATCCTTCTCACAAGGGATTCTGGATAGATGATCTGCTACTTTGTTCTCCATACCCTTTTTATATCTAATCTCGATGTTGAATTCCTGTAATGATAAGATCCATCTGATTAGTCTTGGTTTTGATTCCAGTTTGGCAAATAGATATTTGAGTGCTGTGTGATCAGTGAAAACAATAACTTTAGAGCCAATGAGGTAGGATCTAAATTTGTCAAATGCAAAAACTATTGCCAGCAACTCCTTTTCGGTGGTGGTATAATTTCGTTGAGTATCATTAAGGACCTTGCTGGCATAGTATATGACATGTACCAAATTTTCTTTTCTCTGTCCTAACACTGCCCCAACGGCAAAATTAGATGCATCACACATCAGTTCGAATGGTAAATTCCAATCAGGTGGGGGTGATGATAGGAGCTGAGGATAGCCTCTTTTTCAAGTTTTCAAATGCTAGCATGCACTTCTCATCAAAGATAAATGGTATATCAGACATTAGGAGATTGCTTAAGGGCTTGGCTATCTTTGAAAAATCTTTAATAAACCTTCTATAGAAGCCAACATGTCCCAGAAAGCTCCTAATTGCCTTGACATCACTTGGTGGAGGTAATTTTTCAATTAGCTCCACCTTAGCTCTTTCTACCTCAATGCCTTGGTTAGAAACTTTATGGCCAAGGACTATTCCATTTGTCACCATGAAGTGACATTTTTCCCAATTCAAGACCAAGTTGGTCTCTTGACATCTTTTTAATACCAAGGCAAAATGGTTTAGGCAATTAGGAAAGGAGTCTCCGAATACTGAGAAGTCATCCATGAAAACTTCAATGAACTTCTCTATCATATCTGAGAAGATGGAAAGCATGCAGCGTTAAAAAGTTGCAGGTGTATTACTGATGAGCGGATAATGTATACGCTTTTTGGCATTATTTTTAGGTAGTTTTTAGTAAGATCTAGTTACTTTTAGGGATGTTTTCATTAGTTTTTATGCTAAATTCACATTTCTGGACTTTACTATGAGTTTTTATGTTTTTCTATAATTTCAGGTATTTTTTGGCTGAAATTGAGGGACCTGAGTAAAACTATGATAAGGAGGCTGACAAAGGACTGCTGATGTTGTTGGATTCTGACCTCCCTGCACTCGAAATAGATTTTCTAGAGCTACAAAACTCCAAATGGTGCGCTCTCAATGGCGTTGGAAAGTAGACATTTAGAGCTTTCCAGCAATATATAATAGTCCATACTTTATTTGAGATTAGACGATGTAAACTGGCGCTCAACCCCAGTTCCATGCTACATTCTGGAGTCAAACGCCAGAAACACATCACGAACCAGAGTTGAACGCCAAAAACACGTTACAACTTGGCGTTCAACTCCAAAAGAAGCCTCTGCACGTGTAAAGCTCAAGCTCAGCCCAAGCACACACCAAGTGGGCCCCGAAAGTAGATTTCTGCATCAATTACTTACTTCTGTAAATCCTAGTAGCTAGTCTAGTATAAATAGGACATTTTACAATTGTATTTGACATATTGGTTCCATATTTAGATTTTTTACATCTTGGTTTTCGTTTTGGGGGCTGGCCATTTGGCCATGCCTGAACCTTGATCACTTATGTATTTTCAACGGTGGAGTTTCTACACACCATAGATTAAGGGTGTGGAGCTCTGCTGTACCTTAAGTTTTAATGCAATTACTACTATTTTCTACTTAATTCAATTTATTTCTGTTCTAAGATACCATTTGTACTTAAACCTGATGGATGTGATGATCCGTGACACTCATCATAATCCATCCTTATGATCGCATGCCTGACAACCACCTCCGTTCTACAAGCGAAAGCTAGAGTGTGTATCTCTTGGATTCCTGATGCACGACGCATGGTTACCCTCGCCTGACAACCGAGCCTTCCATTCCGTGAGATCAGAGTCTTCGTGGTATAAACTAGAATTGATGGCGGCATTCATGAGAATCCGGAAAGTCTAAACCTTATCTGTGGTATTCCGAGTAGGATTCTGGGATTGAATGACTGTGACAAGCTTCAAACTCGCGATTGTTGGGCGTGATGACAAACGCAAAAGAATCAATGGATTCTATTACGACATGATCGAAAACTGACAGATGATTAGCCGTGCCGTGATAGAGCATTTGGACCTTTTTCATTGAGAGGATGGGATGTAGCCATTGACAACGGTAATGCCCTACATACAGCTTGCCATGGAAAGGAATAAGAAGGATTGAAGGAAGGCAGTAGGAAAGCAGAGATCCAACAGGGACAAAGCATCTCCATACACTTATCTGAAATTCTCACCAATGATCTACAAAAGTTTTTCTATCTTTATTTTCTGTTTATTTATTATTATTATTCGAAAACTCTATCACCATTTATTATCCTCCTGACTGAGATTTACAAGTTGACCATAGCTTGCTTCATACCAACAATCTCTGTGGGATTGACCCTTACTCACGTAAGGTTTATTACTTGGACGACCTAGTACACTTGCTGGTTAGTGATGTAAAGTTGTGAAGAAAGTACTGAGTTATAAATGCGCATGCCAAGTTTAGTACCATTGTTAGAGATCACAATTTCGTGCACAAAGTTTTTGGCGCCGTTGCCAGGGATTGTTCGAGTTTGGACAACTAACGGTTCATCTTGTTGCTCAGATTAGGTAATTTTCTTTTTATTTTCTTTTCAAAATGTTTTCAAAAAAATAAATATTTTTCAAAATATTTTTCAAAATGTTCTCACCTGTTTTTGAAAGTTTTTCAAAATTTTTAAGAATGAATTCTAGAGTTTCATGAAGCATGTTGAAATCTGGCTGGCTGTAAAGCCATGTCTAATTCTTTTGGACTGAGGCTTCCAAACCATCAGCATAGAGGCAAGTTAATTGAAATATCAGCTGTTGTATGCCTGATTTATATCCTAAAGCTGGCTGGCTATTAAGCCATGTCCGACCCTTGGATTGGAGCTTTAGGCCAACATTGAAAGATTCTTGGAATTCTTATTAAAAATTTTGAATTTCTTATTTTCTTTTTCCTATTTGTTTTTCGAAAAAAATAAAAGAAAATACAAAAAAATCATAAAATCATAAAAACCAAAAATATTTTGTATTTTTTGTTTGAGTCTTTAGTCAATTTATAAGTTTGGTGTCAATTGCATATTCATCTTGTTCTTGCATTCATAGTGTTCTTCATAATCTTCAAGTTGTTCTTGGTAAGTCTTCTTGTTTGATCTTGATGTTTTCTTGTTTTGTGTCTTTTATTGTTTTTCATGTGCATTTTTGCATTCATAGTGTCTAAGCATTAAAGATTTCTAAGTTTGGTATCTTGCATGTTTTCTTTGCATCAAAAATTTTTCAAAAATAAGTTCTTGATGTTCATCATGATCTTCAAATTATTCTTGGTGTTCATCTTGACATTCATAGTGTTCTTGCATGCATCATGTGTTTTGATCTAAAATTTCCATGCATTGAGTCTTTTTGTTTTTTTCTCTCTCATCATTAAAATTCAAAAATCAAAAAAATATCTTTTCCTTATTTCTCTCAAAATTTCGAAAATTTGAGTTGACTTAGTAAAAAATTTTTAAAACTTAGCTATTTCTTATAAGTCAAGTCAAATTTTCAATTTTAAAATTCTTATCTTTTCAAAACTTTTTCAAAAATCAATTCTTTTTCTTTTTTCTTACTATTTTTCGAAAATTTTTAATTTGAATTTTAAAATCTTTTTCTTATCTTTAATTCATAATTTTCAAAGGCTTTACTAACAATTAATGTAATTGATTCAAAATTTTGAAGTTTGTTACTTTCTTGTTAAGAAAGGTTCAATCTTTAAATTCTAGAATCTTATTTTTAGTTTCTTGTCAGTCAAGTAATTAATTTTAATTTCAAAAATTAAATCTTTTTCAAAATATCTTTTTCAATTATATCTTTTAAAATTATCTTTTTTTTTAAATTTTATCTTTTTCAAAAATTTGATTTCAAATTATCTTTTCTTATCTTCTTATCTTTTCAAAATTGATTTTCAAGTCTTTTTCAACTAACTAATTAACTTTTGTTATTTTTTATCTTTTTCAAAATTACCTAACTAATTTTCCCTCTCAATTTTTGAACAAGAAAAGGATATGGCAGCCGAACCTAACAACAATAATGCAAGGAGGATGCTTGGTGATTATACTACACCTACTTCCAAGTTTGATGGAAGAAGTGGTGCACGAAATTGCAATCACACTTTTGCAATCCGCACAACTAACCAGCAAGTGCACTGGGTCGTCCAAGTAATACCTTACGTGAGTAAGGGTCGAATCCCACGGAGATTGTTGGCTTGAAGCAGGCTATAGTTATCTTGTTGATCTTAGTGATGAGCGGATAATTTATACGCTTTTTGGCATTATTTTTAGTGTGTTTTTAGTATGATTTAGTTAGTTTTTAGTATACTTTTATTAGTTTTTAGTTAAAATTCACTTTTCTGGACTTTACTATGAGTTTGTGTGTTTTTCTGTGATTTCAGGTATTTTCTGGCTGAAATTGAGGGATCTGAGCAAAAATATGATTTAGAGGCTGAAAAGGACTGCAGATGCTGTTGGATTCTGACCTCCCTGCACTCGAAGTGGATTTTCTGGAGCTACAGAAGCCTAATTGGCGCGCTCTCAACGGCGTTGGAAAGTAGACATCCTGGGCTTTCCAGCAATGTATAATAGTTCATACTTTGCCCGAGATTTGATGGCCCAAACCGGCATTGCAAATCAGCCTCAGAATTTCCAGCGTTTAATGCTGGAACTGGCATAAAAATTGGAGTTAAACGCCCAAACTGGCATGAAAGCTGGCGTTTAACTCCAGAAAAGGTTTCTACACATGAAAGCTTCAATGCTCAGCCCAAGCACACACCAAGTGGGCCCGGAAGTGGATTTTTCTGTCATTTACTCATTTCTGTAAACCTTAGGTTACTAGTTCACTATTAATAGGATCTTTGGACATTGTATCTGTACCTCATGACACTTTACACGTCTCTTTGTGTACTTCTTACAGCATGAGTTTCTAAACCCCATGGTTGGGGGTGAGGAGCTCTGCTGTGTCTTGATGGATTAATGCAATTACTACTGTTTCTTATTCAATCATGCTTGCTTCCGTTCTAAGATATCACTTGTTCTTAACCCGAATGAATGTGATGACCCGTGACACTCATCATATTCTCAACTATGAACGCGTGCCTGACAACCACCTCCGTTCTACTTTAGATTGAGTAGATATCTCTTGGATTCCTTAATCAGAATCTTCGTGGTATAAGCTAGAATTGATGGCGGCATTCAAGAGAATCCGGAAGGTCTAAACCTTGTCTGTGGTATTCTGAGTAGGATTCAATGATTGAATGACTGAGACGAGCTTCAAACTCCTGAGGGCGGGGCGTTAGTGACAGACGCAAAAGAATCATTGGATTCTATTCCGGCCTGATTGAGAACCGACAGATGGATAGCCGTGCCGTGACAGGGTGCGTTGAACATTTCCACTGAGAGGATGGGAGGTAGCCACTGACAACGGTGAAACCCTTGCATACAGCTTGCCATGGAAGGAGCCTTGCGTGTTTGAAGAAGAAGACAGTAGGAAAGCAGAGATTCAGAAGATGGAGCATCTCCAAAACCTCAACCTATTCTCCATTACTGCATAACAAGTACTTATTTCATGTTCTTTTGCTTTTCACAATCAATCCTGATAATATCTGATATCCTGTCTAAGATTTACAAGATAACCATAGCTTGCTTCAAGCTGACAATCTCCGTGGGATCGACCCTTACTCACGTAAGGTATTACTTGGACGACCCAGTGCACTTGCTGGTTAGTTGTGCGGGATTGCAAAAGTGTGATTGCAATTTCGTGCACCAAGTTTTTGGCGCCGTTGCCGGGGATTGTTCGAGTTTGGACAACTGACGGCTTATCTTGTTGCTTAGATTAGGACTGTTTTATTTTTGTAGGTTTAGAGTCTTTTAGTTGAGTCTAGTTTCATATTTTAGGTTTGGTGTCAATTGCATGCCTTTGTTTTCTTTTAATTTTTCGAATTTGCATGTTTTTAGTCCTTTCTTGTTCTTTAAAAATTCTAAAGTTTGGTGTCCTCTTTGTGTTTTTCCCTTAAAATTTTCGAAAATTAGTGTTTGATTTCCTAAAAATTTTAAGTTTGGTGTCATTTTGTTGTTTTTCTCTTTCCTCATTTCAAAAATCAAATCTTTTTCATAAAAATTTTTCAATCATATCTTTCTAATTGCTATTTTCAAAATCTTTTTAATTAACTAATTGATTCAGTTCTCAATTTGCTTGGATCTTATTTTCTTTTTAATTTTCGAATTTTTATTTTAATTTCCTTTTGTTTTATTTTATTTTTTTCGGTTAATTCAAAAAAAAAAAATTTATCTATTTGCAAGCCATATCATATACTTTTATCCACTATGGACCTAAGTGGGATTGATCAGTCCAGAAGGACTCTGGGGTCATATGCTAACCCCATTACAGCTGCATATGGGAGTAGCATCTGTACACCTCCCATCAAAGCAAGCAGCTTTGAGCTAAATACTCAACTCATTATCATAGTGCAGCAAAATTGCCAGTATTCCGATCTTCCACAGGAAGAACCTACTGAGTTTCTGGCACAGTTCTTACAAATTGCTGACACAGTACATGATAAAGAGGTGGATCAGGATGTCTACAGACTATTACTGTTTCCGTTTGCTGTAAAAGATCAAGCTAAAAGGTGGTTGAATAACCAACCTACAGCAAGCATAAAGACATGGAAACAGTTATCAGACAAATTCCTGAATCATTTTTACCCTCCAAAGAGGATGACACAGCTAAGGCTGGACATCCAAGGCTTTAAACAAGAGGATAATGAATCCCTTTATAATGCCTAGGAGAGGTATAGAGGTATGCTAAGAAAATGCCCCTCTGAAATGTTTTCAGAGTGGGTACAGTTAGACATCTTCTACTATGGGCTTACAGAAAAAGCTCAGATGTCTTTAGATCACTCAGCTGGTGGATCTATACACATGAGAAAGACAATTGAAGAGGCTCAAGAGCTTATAGACACTGTTGCTAGAAACCAATATTTGTACTCTAGCAATGAGTTCTCTCCAAAAGAGGAAGTCATGGCAGTAGTCACTGATCCTAATCCTCAAGAACAGATGATTGAGCTTAATCAACAATTGCTCCTGATGACAGAACAGTTAGCAGAATTTAAAGAGATGCTACATGAAACTAAAGTTGCTAACAAGAACATAGAACTGCAGTTGAATCAAGCAAAATAGCAGATATCTAAACAGATAACAGGAGAATGTCAAGCAGTTCAACTGAGGAGTGGGAAGACACTGAACAACACCACTCAAAAGAGCAAAAAGTCAAATAAGGAACAATTGACAGAGGATAACCAAACCACTGTTCAAAATCCCTCTGAGGACAGTAAGAGCCCAGAGAGGAATGCTATTGGTGTTCAAACGCCAGAAAAGGAGGGAAAGCTGGCGTTAAACGCCCATTCCCTGCCCAGTTCTGGCGTTCAAACGCTAGAAAAGGGGGAAAAGTTGGCGTTTAACGCCCATTTTCCACCCAATCCTGGCGTTCAGACGCCAAGGGAGGATCAGACACCTGAGAGTGCTAACAGTAACCCCTCTAAAAAGGATTCTTCAACCACTTCTGTAAGAAATAAGCCTGCAGCAACTAAGGTTGAAGAATATAAAGCCAAGATGCCTTATCCGCAGAAATTCCGCCAAGCGGAGCAGGATAAGCAATTTGCCCGCTTTGCAGATTATCTAAGGACTCTTGAAATAAAGATTCCGTTTGCAGAGGCACTTGAGCAAATACCTTCTTATGCTAAGTTCATGAAAGAGATCTTAAGTCATAAGAAGGATTGGAGAGAAATTGAAAAAGTATTTCTCACTGAAGAATGCAGTGCAGTCATTCTGAAAAGCTTACCAGAAAAGCTTCAAGATCCAGGAAGCTTTATGATACCATGCACATTAGAAGGTGCTTGCACCAAGACAGCCCTATGTGATCTTGGAGCAAGCATCAATCTAATACCTGCATCCACTATCAGAAAGCTTGGGTTGACTGGAGAAGTCAAACCAACCCGGATATGCCTCCAACTTGCTGATGGCTCCATTAAACATCCATCAGGCATAATAGAGGATATGATTGTCAAGGTTGGGCCATTTGCTTTTCCAACTGACTTTGTGGTGCTGGAAATGGAGGAGCACAAAAGTGCAACTCTCATTCTAGGAAGACCTTTCCTAGCAACTGGACGAACTCTCATTGATGTACAAAAAGGGGAAGTAACCCTGAGAGTCAATGAGGATGAGTTCAAGTTGAATGCTGTAAAAGCTATGCAGCATCCAGACACACCAAATGACTGCATGGGCGCTGACATTATTGACTATTTGGTAGAAGAGATCAATATGACTGAAAGCCTGGAATCAGAGCTTGAAGACATCTTCAAGGATGCTCAACCTGATCAAGAAAAACCACAGGAAACAAAGGAATTTTCGAAAATTCCTCAGGAGGAGGATAAGCCTCCCAAACCTGAACTCAAACCACTACCACCATCCCTGAAGTATGCATTTCTGGGAGAGGGTGACACTTTTCCAGTGATTATAAGCTCTGCTTTAAATCCACAGGAAGAGGAAGCACTGATTCAAGTGCTAAGGACACACAAGACAGCTCTTGGGTGGTCCATAAGTGATCTTAAGGGCATTAGCCCAGCCAGATGCATGCACAAGATCTTGTTGGAGGATAATGCCAAACCAGTGGTCCAACCACAGAGGAGGCTAAATCCAGCCATGAAGGAGGTGGTGCAGAAAGAGGTCACTAAATTACTAGAGGCTGGGATTATTTATCCTATTTCTGATAGCCCCTGGGTGAGCCCTGTCCAAGTTGTCCCCAAAAAGGGAGGCATGACAGTGGTTCATAATGAAAAAAATGAACTGGTTCCTACAAGAACAGTCACAGGGTGGCGTATGTGTATTGACTACAGGAGACTCAATACAGCCACCAGAAAGGATCATTTTCCTTTACCATTCATAGACCAAATGCTAGAAAGACTAGCTGGTCATGATTATTACTGCTTTTTGGATGGCTATTCAGGTTACAACCAAATTGCAGTAGATCCTCAGGACCAAGAGAAAACAGCATTTACTTGCCCTTCTGGCGTGTTTGCCTACAGAAGGATGCCTTTTGGTCTATGTAATGCTCCTGCAACCTTTCAGAGATGCATGCTATCCATCTTCTCTGATATGGTGGAGAAATTCTTGGAAGACTTCATGGATGACTTCTCAGTATATGGAGACTCATTCAGCTCCTGTCTTAATCACCTAGCACTTGTCCTGAAAAGGTGCCAAGAGACTAACCTGGTTTTAAACTGGGAGAAATGTCACTTTATGGTGACTGAAGGAATTGTCCTTGGGCACAAAATTTCAAGCAGGGGGATAGAGGTGGATAAGGCAAAGGTAGAGGTAATTGAAAAATTACCACCACCTGCCAATGTTAAGGCAATCAGAAGCTTTCTGGGGCATGCAGGATTCTACAGAAGGTTCATAAAGGATTTTTCGAAAATTACAAAACCTTTGAGTAACCTGCTAGCTGCTGACACGCCATTTGTGTTTGACACACAGTGTCAGCAGGCGTTTGAGACCCTGAAAGCTAAGCTGGTCACAGCACCAGTCATCTCTGCACCAGATTGGATATTGCCATTTGAATTAATGTGTGATGCCAGTGACCATGCCATTGGTGCAGTGTTGGGACAGAGGCATAACAAGCTTCTGCATGTCATTTATTATGCCAGCCGTGTTCTAAATGATGCACAGAAGAATTACACAACCATAGAAAAAGAATTACTTGCAGTGGTCTATGCCATTGACAAGTTTAGATCTTATCTAGTGGGATCAAAGGTGATTGTGTACACTGACCATGCTGCTCTTAAATACTTACTCACAAAGCAGGATTCAAAACCCAGGCTTATAAGATGGGTGTTGCTTCTACAAGAGTTTGATATAGAAATAAGAGACAGAAAAGGGACAGAGAACTAAGTAGCTGATCATCTGTCCCGAATAGAACCAGTAGCAGGGACGTCCCTCCCTTCTACTGAGATCTCTGAGACTTTCCCAGATGAGCAACTCTTTGCCATTCAGGAAGCTCCATGGTTTGCAGATATTGCAAACTATAAAGCTGTGAGGTTCATACCCCAGGAGTACAGCAGAGTGCAAAGAAAGAAATTAATTTCAGATGCCAAGTACTACCTATGGGATGAGCCATATCTCTTTAAGAGATGTGCAGACGGAATGATCCGCAGATGTGTACCCAGAGAAGAAGCACAAAGGATCCTATGGCATTGCCATGGATCACAGTATGGAGGACATTTTGGAAGTGAGCGAACAGCCACTAATGTCCTCCAATGTGGCTTCTACTGGCCTACTCTCTATAAAGATTCCCGAGAGTTTGTGCGTAACTGTGACAGTTGCCAAAGAGCTGGTAACTTGCCTCACGGATATGCCATGCCTCAACAAGGGATATTAGAGATAGAATTGTTTGATGTATGGGGAATTGACTTCATGGGTCCATTCCCACCATCATACTCAAACACTTACATTCTGGTGGCAGTGGACTATGTATCTAAGTGGGTAGAAGCAATTGCTACACCCACTAATGATACCAAGACCGTGCTGAAATTCCTCCAGAAACACATCTTCAGCAGGTTTGGTGTTCCCAGAGTACTAATCAGTGACGGGGGCACTCATTTCTGCAATAGACAGCTATACTCTGCTATGGTCAGATATGGGATTAGCCACAAAGTGGCAACTCCGTATCATCCACAGACAAATAGGCAAGCTGAAGTCTCTAACAGAGAACTAAAAAGAATCCTAGAATGGACTGTGATAGCCCGAAGAAAGGATTGGGCAAAGAGTTTGGATGATGCTCTGTGGGCATACAGAACAGCATTCAAGACTCCTATAGGAACCTCTCCATACCAACTGGTGTATGGGAAGGCCTGTCATCTGCCCGTGGAACTGGAACATAAAGCCTACTGGGCAACCAGATTCCTAAACATGGATGCTCAGTTAGCTGGTGAAAAAAGATTGCTCCAGCTAAATGAGCTAGAGGAGTTCAGACTCAATGCCTTTGAAAATGCGAAAATTTATAAGGAAAAGGCAAAGAAATGGCATGACAAGAAGTTGTCAACCAGAGTCTTTGAGCCAGGACAAAAAGTTCTGCTCTTCAACTCCAGGCTCAGATTGTTTCCAGGAAAACTTAAATCCTAGTGGAGGGGTCCGTATGTGATTACAGGAGTGTCACCATATGGATATGTTGAGCTTCAGGATATTGATTCTGACAAAAAGTTTATTGTTAATGGACAAAGAATCAAGCATTATCTTGAAAGCAATTTTGAGCAGGAATGCTCAAAACTGAGACTTGAGTGATTCTCAGTAAAGGTCCAGCTAAAGACAGTAAAGAAGCGCTTGCTGGGAGGCAACCCAGTCAGTAGCAGGTTATATGTTTTGTTTTTACAAAGGCAAGTATCAAAAATGAAGGAATTCACAGAGTTACAGAAGGATTCAGCGCAAAAAGCTGAGAAAAAGAGCTTACTGGCGAAAAAACGCCAGTAAGGGGCATTTTGGGCATTAAACGCCAGAATGGGCACCATTCTGGGCGTTTAACGCCAGTAAAGGTGCCATTTTGGGCGTTAAACGCCAGAATGGGCACCATTCTGGGCGTTTAACGCCAGGTGTGCAGCATCCTGGGTGTTTAGCAAAACGCCCAGTGATAAAGGGAATTCTGGCGTTTAACGCCAGCCAGGGCACCTGGCTGGGCGTTAAACGCCCACAATGGGCAACAAATGGGCGTTAAACGCCAGAATGGATGCCATTCTGGGCGTTTAACGCCAGAAAGGTGGGGGACCAAGATTTTGTTTTCCAATCAAATTTTTTTAAAACTTTCCTTTTCTTACCCATACTTTTCTACATAAACACACTTCAACCTTTCATCATTCACTTTCAAATCTTCAAAAATCAAAAATCATTCTTCAAATCTCTCTCAAATCAATCCCAAATCTTATTCAAAAACTCACATTCTCTCAAATTCTCCCCATATCTTCTCAAATCTCCTTTCAATTTTTTTTGAAATCTCCTTTCCCCCCATTATAAAACCACGTTCGGCCTCACCACTCCCCCACACCATTCGAATTTGCTCTTCTCCTCTCTCTCCTCCTTCCTTTCTTTTGCTTGAGGACAAGCAAACCTCTAAGTTTGGTGTGCTTTTCCGTGATCACTGAGTCAAGATTCATCAAGATCATGGCTCCTAAGGGAAAACAAACCAATTTAAGAGGAAAGAAAGAGAATAATCCAAAGAATCTTTGGAATCAAGAGAAGTTCTTAACCAAAGAACATGAAGACCATTATCACAAAATAATGGGTCTGAGGTCAGTGATCCCGGAAGTTAAATTTGATCTGAAAGAAGATGAATATCCGGGGATCCAAGAGCAAATTCGAAACAGAGGATGGGAAGTTCTAACCAATCCTGAGATAAAGGTTGGAAGGAATATGGTTCAGGAATTCTACTCAAATCTGTGGCTAACAGATAAGCAGAGAATGACTGGAACTGCTTACCATACTTACAGAACCATGGTCAGAGGGAAAGTTATGTACTTCCATCTGGACAAAATAAGAGAAATCTTCAAATTGCCTCAACTGCAAGATGATCCTGAATCCTTTAATAGGAGAATGGTGAGAGCAGATAAAGGGTTGGATCAAGTTCTAGAGGACATATGCCTCCCTGGAACTAAGTGGATAACCAATTCAAAGGGTGTCCCAAACCAACTCAAGAGGGGAGACCTCAAACCAATTGCAAGAGGTTGGCTAGACTTTATTGGGCGTTCCATACTGCCCACTAGCAACCGTTCTGAGGTCACTATCAAGAGAGCAGTGATGATTCATTGCATTATGCTTGGAAAAGAAGTGGAGGTTCATCATGTGATTGCTTGTGAGATCTACACAATTGCAAATAAGAATTCCACTGAAGCCAAATTGGCTTACCCAAGCTTGATCTCCTTGCTCTGTAAAGAGGCTGGGGTAAAGATGGGAGTAGATGAATTCATACCCATTGAACATCCAATCACCAAGAAGTCAATGGAAGGACAAATGCAAGACAACTCTATCAAAAGGAGGGCGCAGGAGTTCCTCCCTGAATTTCCTGAAATTGGCTACTGGGCCAGCCTAGAAGCATCTATCACCAAGTTGCAAGAGACTATGGAGTAACTTAAGGAAGAACAGCAGAATCAGAACTGCATGCTCTGCAAATTGCTGAAGGAACAAGAGAAGCAGGGGCGTGAACTTCAAGAACTGAAATGCCAAAAGTTCTCCCCTCAATTTGAGGGAGCATCCACTTCTCAAAATCAAGGTTGTTGAGTCCTAACTCTGTGAAAAACCTCTATCATTAGGAGCCTATTTAAATTTTTGTTTTCTATTTTTAGTTTCATCTTATATCTATTTTTGAGTCTTGTTCTTAAGTCATAATTAATAAAATTTAAAATTCATGTCTTAAAGCTATGAATGTCCTATGAATCCATCACCTCTCTTAAATGAAAAATGCTTTAATCACAAAAGAACAAGAAGTACAGGATTTCGAAATTTATCCTTGAAACTAGTTGAATTAGTTTGATGTGGTGACAATAATTTTTGTTTTCCGAATGAATGCTTGAACAGTGCATATGTCTCTTGAATTTGTTGTTTTGAGAATGTTAAAAATTGTTGGCTCTTGAAAGAATGAGGAAAAAGAGAACTGTTATTGAGGATCTAAAAAATCATCAGATTGATTCTTGAAGCAAGAAAAAGCAGTGGATACAAAAAAAAAATATATTTCGAAAAAAAAAAGAGAAAAAGAAAGAAAAAGAAAGAAATAAAGTTGTGATCCAAGGCAAAAAGAGTGTGCTTAAGAACCCTGGACACCTCTAATTGGGGACTCTAGCAAAGCTGGGTCACAATCTGAAAAGGTTCACCCAATTATGTGTCTGTGGCATGTATGTATCCGGTGGTAATACTGGAAGACAGAGTGCTTTGGGCCACAGCCAAGACTCATACACTAGCTATGTTCAAGAATCATTATACTTACTAGGAGAATCAATAACACTATCTGAGTTCTGAGTTCTTATAGATGCCAATCATTCTGAACTTCAAAGGATAGAGTGAGATGCCAAAACTGTTCGGAAGCAAAAAGCTACTAGTCCCGCTCATCTAATTGGAGCTAAGTTTCCTTGATATTTTGGAGTCTATAGTATATTCTCTTCTTTTTATCCTATTTTGATTTTCAGTTGCTTGGGGACAAGCAACAATTTAAGTTTGGTGTTGTAATGAGCGGATAATTTATACGCTTTTTGACATTGTTTTTAGTGTGTTTTTAGTATGATTTAGTTAGTTTTTAGTATACTTTTATTAGTTTTTAGTTAAAATTCACTTTTCTGGACTTTACTATGAGTTTGTGTGTTTTTCTGTGATTTCAGGTATTTTCTGGCTGAAATTGAGGGATCTGAGCAAAAATATGATTTAGAGGCTGAAAAGGACTGCAGATGCTGTTGGATTCTGACCTCCCTGTACTCGAAGTGGATTTTCTGGAGTTACAGAAGCCCAATTAGCGCGCTCTCAACGGCGTTGGAAAGTAGACATCCTGGGCTTTCCAGCAATGTATAATAGTCCATACTTTGCCCGAGATTTGATGGCCCAAACCGGCATTGCAAATCAGCCTCAGAATTTCCAGCGTTTAATGCTGGAACTGGCATAAAAATTGGAGTTAAACGCCCAAACTGGCATGAAAGCTAGCGTTTAACTCCAGAAAAGGTTTCTACACATGAAAGCTTCAATGCTCAGCCCAAACACACACCAAGTGGGCCCGGAAGTGGATTTTTCTGTCATTTACTCATTTCTGTAAACCTTAGGTTACTAGTTCACTATTAATAGGATCTTTGGACATTGTATCTGTACCTCATGACACTTTACACGTCTCTTTGTGTACTTCTTACAGCATGAGTTTCTAAACCCCATGGTTGGGGGTGAGGAGCTCTGCTGTGTCTTGATGGATTAATGCAATTACTACTGTTTCTTATTCAATCATGCTTGCTTCCGTTCTAAGATATCACTTGTTCTTAACCCGAATGAATGTGATGACCCGTGACACTCATCATATTCTCAACTATGAACGCGTGCCTGACAACCACCTCCGTTCTACTTTAGATTGAGTAGATATCTCTTGGATTCCTTAATCAGAATCTTCGTGGTATAAGCTAGAATTGATGGCGGCATTCAAGAGAATCCGGAAGGTCTAAACCTTGTCTGTGGTATTCTGAGTAGGATTCAATGATTGAATGACTGTGACGAGCTTCAAACTCCTGAGGGCGGGGCGTTAGTGACAGACGCAAAAGAATCATTGGATTCTATTCCGGCCTGATTGAGAACCGACAGATGGATAGCCGTGCCGTGACAGGGTGCGTTGAACATTTCCACTGAGAGGATGGGAGGTAGCCACTGACAACGGTGAAACCCTTGTATACAGCTTGCCATGGAAGGAGCCTTGCGTGTTTGAAGAAGAAGACAGTAGGAAAGCAGAGATTCAGAAGATGGAGCATCTCCAAAACCTCAACCTATTCTCCATTACTGCATAACAAGTACTTATTTCATGTTCTTTTGCTTTTCACAATCAATCCTGATAATTTCTGATATCCTGACTAAGATTTACAAGATAACCATAGCTTGCTTCAAGCCGACAATCTCCGTGGGATCGACCCTTACTCACGTAAGGTATTACTTGGACGACCCAGTGCACTTGCTGGTTAGTTGTGCGGGATTGCAAAAGTGTGATTGCAATTTCGTGCACCACTTAGTCAGGATGCCAATAGGGTTCTTTCGTTTTAATTGTAAAAAGTCAAAGGGCATAAAATAAATACTTATTGTGCAATAATGGAGAATATGTTGGAGTTTTGGAGATGCTTTGTCTTCTGAATTCCTGTAACATAATGCTTCCTCACTTTCAAAAGTGCAAAGTCCCTTCCATGGCAAGCTGTATGTAGGGTGTCACCGTTGTCAATGGCTACTTCCCATCCTCTCAGTGAAAATGGTCCAGATGCTCTGTCACAGCACGGTAATCATCTGTTGGTTCTCGATCATGTTGGAATAAGATCCATTGATCCTTTTGCGTCTGTCACTACGCCTAACACTCACGAGTTTGAAGCTCGTCACAGCCATTCAATCCTTGAATCCTACTCGGAATACCACAGACAAGGTTTAGACTTTCCGGATTCTCATGAATGCCGCCATCAATTCTAGCTTATACCACGAAGATTCTGATTAAGGAATCTAAGAGATATTCATTCAATCTAATGTAGAACGGAGGTGATTGTCAGACACACGTTCATGGATTGAGGAAGGTGATGAGTGTCACGAATCATCACCTTCTTCATAGTGAGTCGCGAATGAACATCTTAGATAGGAACAAGCATGTTTGAATGGGAAATAGAAATAATTGCATTAATTCATCGAGACGCTGCAGAGCTCCTCACCCCCAACAATGGAGTTTAGAGACTCATGCCATCAAAGAGTATAAAATTCAGATCTGAAAATGTCATGAGATACAAAATAAGTCTCTAAAAGTTGTTTAAATACTAAACTAGTAACCTAGGTTTACAGAAAATGAGTAAACTAAGATAATTGGTGCAGAAATCCACTTCTGGGGCCCACTTGGTGTGTGCTAGGGATGAGACTTAAGCTTCTCACGTGCCTGGGCTATTTCTGGAGTTGAACGCCAGGTTGTAACCTGTTTCTGGCGTTGAACTCCAACTTGTAACCTGCTTCTGGCGCTGAATGCCAGACTGCAACATCGAACTGGCGTTGAACACCAGTTTACGTCGTCTATTTTCGCGCAAAGTATGGACTATTATATATTGATGGAAAGCCCTGGATGTCTACTTTCCAACCCAATTGAGAGAGCGCCAATTGGACGCCTGTAGCGCTAAAACATCTATTCCGAGTGCAGGGAGGTCAGAATCCAACAGCATCAGCAGTCCTTTATCAGCCTAAATCAGATTTTTGCTCAGTTCCCTCAATTTCAGTCAGAAGATACCTGAAATCATAGAAAAACACACAAACTCATAGTAAAGTCTAGAAATATAATTTTTTCTTAAAAACTAATAAAATTCTATTAAAAAGCTAATTAAAACATGCTAAAATCTACATGAAATTACTCCCAAAAAGCGTATAAAATATCCGCTCATCACAACAGCAAACTTAAACTGTTGCTTGTCCCGAAGCAACTAGATAAATAAAATAGGATAAAAAGAAATTAAGAAGCAATAATATCTCAGAGTTTTAAGTGAAGCTCATATTCTAATTTAGATGAGCGGGGCTAGTAGCTTTTTGTTTCTGAACAGTTTTGGCATCTCACTTTGAAATTCAGAATGATTGGCATCCATAGGAACTCAGAATTCAGGTAGTATTATTGATTCTCTTAGTTTAGTATGTTGATTCTTGAACACAGCTACTTTATGAGTCTTGGCCGTGGCTCTAAGCACTTTGTTTTCCAGTATTACCACCGGATACATAAATGCCACAGACACATAATTGGGTGAACCTTTTCAGATTGTGACTTAGCTTTGCTAAAGTCCCCAATTAGAGGTGTCCAGAGTTCTTAAGCACACTCTTTTGCCTTGGATCACGACTTTAACCACTCTGTCTCAAGCTTTTCACTTGGACCTGCATGCCACAAGCACATGGTTAGGGACAGCTTGATTTAGCCGCTTAGGCTAGGATTTACTTCCTTGGGCCCTCCTATCCACTGATGCTCAAAGCCTTGGATCCTTTTCACCCTTGCCTTTTGGTTTTAAGGGTTATTGGCTTTTTCTTTTTCTTGATCCAATGATTCCTTGTAATTTTTTTTCACTGCTTTTTCTTGCTTCAAGAATTAAATTCATGATTTTTCAGATCAGCAATAATATTTCTCGTGTTCCTCATTCTTTCAAGAGCCAATAATTTTAACATTCATAAAATTCAAGATAAAAAATATGCACTATTCAAGCATTCATTCAGAAGACAAAAAGTATTGCCACCACGTATAATTAATTATAATTTTTCTTATTAATAACTCGAAAGATATAAATTACCTCTTTATTCTAAAAATCTACTATTTTATTCATGTTTGATGATGATGAGAAAAATAAATTATAACTTAATTGAAAATAAAATCAAAATAGATATACTAATTACCACTACTCCTATATAACTTCTAAGGTAAATTCCTATAGTAACAACTATCACAGAGTTAAAGCTAAAATTAGAACTCAACAACCTGTATTTTGGGAAGTGGATGTTCCTCTAGTCTGTGGGGTGCTTGGTCCTTCAAGAATTAATTTCTGACGCTTCAGTTCCCTCAGGTCACGCCCTTGCTCCTCTTGTTCCCTAAGCAATTTGCAAAGCATGCTATTTTGATTATTCTGTTCTTCCTTTATTTGGTCCATAGCTTCTTGCAACATGGAAGCAGATGCCTCAAGATGCTCCCAGTATTCAAATTGTGGGATTTCTGGGAGGAATTCCTGTGCTCTCCTCTTGATGGGGTCATCCTGCAACTGTTGTTTTTCCATTGATATTTTAGTGATTGGCCACTCAACTAAGATATACTCAGTTATTCCCATCCTCACTCTAGCATCTTTGCAGAGCATAGAAATTAAGCTTGGATAAGCCAATTTGGCATCTTTAGAGTTCTTGTTTGCTATTTTGTAAAGTTCACACGAGATTAGTTGATGAAATTCTACTTCTCTTCCCAACATGATGCAGTGAATCATCACTGCTCTTTTAACAGTGACTTCAGAACGGTTGCTAGTGGGCAATATAGAACGCCCAATTAAGTCCAGCCAGCCTCTGGCAACTGGTTTGAGATCTTCTCTCTTGAGTTGAATTGGGATGCCAGTGGTGCTGGTGGTCCACCTGGCTCCAGGGATGCATATATCCTCTAGAATCTTGTCTAGGCCCTTGTTTGTTTTCATCATTCTCCTATTAAAGGAGTCTGGGTCATCTTTCAGCTGAGGCAGCTTAAAGATCTCCCTGATTTTGTCAGGGTGGATGTGAATAATCTTTCCTCTGACCAAGGTCCGATAGTCATAGAGGGCAGTTCCAGATATTCTCTGCCTGTCTGTTTGCCACAGATTAGCATAGAACTCCTGAACCATATTCCTTCCCACTTTTGTTTCAGGATTAGCTAGGATTTCCCAGTTCCTGTTTCGAATTTACTCTTGGATCTCTGGATATTCATCTTCTTTCAGATCGAACTTGACTTCCGGGATCACTGATCTTAGACCCATTATCTTGTAGTAATGGTCTGAATGTTCTTTGGTTAAAAACTTCCTTAATTCAAAAGTGGTTTTGGAATACTCTCTTTCTTGCCTCTTGGAGTGGGTTGTTTTCCTTTAGGAGCCATGATCTTAGTGGGTATAGTTTATTGATCACAGATAAACACATCAAACTTAGAAGTTTGCTTGTCCTCAAGCAAAAGAAAAGAAAGGAGAGGGATAGAAGGAGTGCTAGTGTGGAATGGTGGATGAGAAGGGGGAGGCCGAATGGGGATTTAAAAGGGAGGGGGGTGGGTTTTCGAAAATTTTAAAAAGATAAGATAGAAGATATGATTTATGAAAGAAAAATATGATAAGAAAAAGATGTAATTTAAAAATAAAAAGTTATGAATGATATTGGAAAAGATAAATCTGAATTTTTATTTTGAAAAAGATTTTAAAAGATAATTGATTTTTGAAAAATTTGAAAAAGAGTTGGATTGGATTGTAAAAAGATTTGTGTTTATGGATTAAGATACATTTGATATTTTTGAAAAAGGGATTTTAGAAATTAGGATTAAAATTTTTGGAATTGAAGGATGCGATTTTGGAACGTGTTTATGCAAGAAATCATGAATTGAAACGTAGAAAATTAAAAAAATTGTTAATTAAAAACGAATTTACCTCTTCCCCACCATTCTGGCGTTTAACGCCCAAACGCTGCATGTTTTGGGCATTTAACACCCATCTGTAGCTTCTCCTGGGCGTTCAACGCCCAGCTGTTGCATCTTTCTGGCGTTGAATGCCAGGAACTCCTTTGTCACTGGGCGTTTTTCTGAACGCCCAGGACGCTGTAAATCTGGCGTTAAATGCCCAGAAGGTGCTTCTTTCTGGCGTTTAACGCCCAGATGGCTATCCTTACTGGCGTTGAATGCCCAGTAGATGCTTTTTTTGGGCGTTCAACGCCCAAAACAGCTAATTGGTTTTTTCGCACCGGTGAGCTTCTTTTTGTTGTTTATGCTCTGAATCCTTCTGTAACTCTGTGAACTCATGCAATTGCCATTTTACCTTGAAGAAAATTAATATGAATCTATAAAAATCAATAATTGAAAAATAAACTTTTTTAATGGCTGGATTGCCTCCCAGCAAGCGCTTCTTTATTGTCTTTAGCTGGACTATTACTGAGCTTTAATCAAGCCTCAGTTTTGAGCATTCTTGCTCAAAATTGCCTTCAAGATAATGTTTGACTCTCTGTCCATTAACAATGAACTTTTTTGTAGACTCATTATCCTGAAGCTCTACGTATCTATATGGTGACACACTTGTAATCACATATGGACCTCTCCACCGAGATTTCAATTTCCCGGGGAATAATCTGAGCCTAGAATTAAACAGCAGAACTTTCTGCCCTGGCTCAAAGACTCTGGATGACAGCTTTTTATCATGCCATCTTTTTTGCTTTCTCTTTGTATATTTTTGCATTTTCGAAGGTATTGAGTCTAAATTCCTCTAGCTCATTTAACTGGAGCAATCGTTTTTCTCCAGCTAACTTGGCATCAAGGTTTAGGAATCTGGTTGCCCAGTAGGCCTTATGTTCTAGTTCCACTGGCAAGTGACAGGCTTTTCCATACACAAGTTGGTATGGAGAAGTTTCTATAGGAGTCTTGAATGCTGTTCTGTATGCCCATAGAGCATCATTCAAGCTTCTTGCCCAATCCCTTCTACGGTTAATGACAGTCCGTTCCAGGATTCTTTCAAGTTCTCTATTAGAGACTTCAGCTTGCCCATTTGTCTGTGGATGATATGAAGTGGCCACCCTGTGGCTAACTCCATATCGAACCAAAGCAGAGTAAAGCTGTTTATTGCAGAAATGAGTGCCCCCATCACTGATTAGTACTCTAGGGATACCAAATCTGCTGAAGATGTGTTTTTGAAGGAATTTCAGCACTGTCTTAGTATCATTAGTGGGTGTTGCTATAGCTTCTACCCATTTGGATACATAATCCACTGCCACCAAAATATAAGTGTTTGAGTATGATGGTGGGAATGGCCCCATGAAGTCAATACCCCATACATCAAACAACTCAATCTCCAAGATCCCTTGTTGAGACATAGCATAACTGTGAGGCAGATTGCCAGATCTTTGGCAACTGTCACAGTTAAGTACAAACACTCGGGAATCTTTATAGAGAGTAGGCCAGTAGAAGCCACATTGGAGGACTCTTGTGGCTGTTCGCTCACTTCCAAAAATGTCCTCTATACTGTGATCCATGGCAGTGCCAGAGGATCTTCTGTGCTTCTTCTTTAGGCACACATCTACGGATTACTCCGTCTGCACATCTCTTGAAGAGATATGGTTCATCCCAAAGATAGTACTTTGCATCCGTGATCAATTTCTTTGCTTGCTGCCTACTGTACTCTTTGGGTATGAATCTCACTACCTTGTAGTTTGCAATATCTACAAACCATGGCACTTCCTGGATGGCAAAGAGTTGCTCATCTGGAAAGGTTTCAGAGATCTCAGTAAGAGGGAGGGACGCCTCTTCTACTGGTTCTATTCGGGACAGGTGATCTGCTACTTGGTTCTCTGTCCCTTTTCTGTCTCTTATTTTTATATCAAACTCCTGCAGAAGCAACACCCATCTGATGAGTCAGGATTTTGAATCTTGCTTTGTGAGTAGATATTTAAGAGCAGCATGATCAGTGTACACAATCACTTTTGATCCTACTAAATAAGATCTAAACTTGTCAATGGCGTAAACCACTGCAAGCAACTCTTTTTCTGTGGTTGTGTAGGTCTTCTGTGCGTTATTTAAAACACGAATGGCATAGTAAATGACGTGCAGAAGCTTGTCATGCCTTTGTCCCAACACTGCACCAATGGCATGGTCACTGGCATCACACATTAATTCAAATGGTAATGTCCAATCTGGTGTAGAGAAGACTAGTGCTGTGACCAGTTTAGCTTTCAGGGTCTCAAACGCCTGTAGACACTCCTTATCAAAGATAAATGGCATGTCAGCAGCTAGCAGATTACTCAGAGGTTTGGCAATTTTTGAAAAATCTTTTATAAACCTTCTATAGAATCCTGCATGCCCCAGAAAGCTTCTGATTGCCTTAACATTGGAAGGTGGTGGTAATTTTTCAATTACCTCTACCTTAGCTTGATCCACCTCTATTTCCTTGTTCAAAATTTTGTGCCCAAGGACAATTCCTTCAGTCACCATAAAGTGACATTTTTCCCAGTTTAAAACCAGGTTAGTCTCTTGGCACCTCTTAGTGCTAGATGGTCAAGACAAGAGCTGAATGAGTCTCCAAATACTGAAAAGTCATCCATGAACACTTCCAGAAATTTTTCCACCATATCAGAGAAAATTGAGAGCATGCACATTTGAAAGGTTGCAAGTGCATTGCACAGGCCAAATGGCATCCTTCTGTATGCAAATACTCCAAATAGACATGTGAATGCTGTTTTCTCTTTATCTTGGGGATCTACTGCAATTTAATTATAACTTGAATATCCATCCAGGAAGCAGTAGTATTCATGACCTGCTAGTCTTTCTAGCATTTGGTCTATGAATGGTAAAGGAAAGTGATCTTTTCTGGTAGCTATATTGAGCCTTCTGTAATCAATACACATACGCCACCCTGTAACTTTTCTTGTAGGAACCAGTTCATTTTTTTCATTATGAACCACTGTCATGCCACCCTTCTTAGGGACGACTTGGACAGGGCTTACCCAGGGGCTATCAGAAATGGGATAAATAATCCCAGCCTCTAGTAATTTAGTGACCTCTTTCTGCACCACCTCCTTCATGGTTGGATTCAGCCGCCTTTGTGGTTGAACCACTGGCTTAGCGTCACCCTCTAATAGGATCTTGTGCATGCATCTGGCTGGGCTAATGCCCTTAAGATCATTGATGGACCACCCAACAGCTGTCTTGTGTGTCCTTAGCACTTGAATTAGTGCTTCCTCTTTCTGTGGCTCTAAGGTAGAGCTTATGATTACAGGAAAGGTATCACCTTCTCCCAGAAATGCATATTTCAGGGATGGTGGTAATGGTTTGAGCTCGGGTTTGGGAGGTTTCTCCTCTTCCTTAGGGATTTTCAGAGGTTCTATTATTCTCTCTGGTTCCTCCAGATCAGGCTGAACATCTTTAAAGATATCCTCTAGCTCTGATTCGAGACTCTCAGCTATATTGACTTCTTTTACTAGAGAGTCAATAATATCAATGCTCATGCAGTCATTTTGGGTGTCTAGATGCTGCATGGCTTTGACAACATTCAACTTGAACTCATCCTCATTGACTCTAAGGGTTACTTCCCCTTTTTAAACATCAGTAAGGGTTCGGCCAGTTGCTAGGAAAGGTCTTCCTAGAATGAAAGTTGCACTCTTATGCTCCTCTATTTCCAGTACCACAAAGTCAGTGGGAAAGGCAAATGGCCCAACCTTGACAATCATGTCCTCAATCACGCTTGATGGGTATTTAATGGAGCCATCAACAAGTTGAAGACATATCCGGGTTGGTTTAACTTCATCAGTCAACCCAAGCTTTTTGATAGTAGCTGCAGGTATTAGGTTAATACTTGCCCCGAGATCACATAGAGCTTGCTTGGTGCAAGTACCTTCTAATGTTCATGGTATCATAAAGCTTCCCAGATCCTTAAGCTTCTTAGGTAAGCTTTTCAGAATGACTGCACTGCATTCTTTAGTGAGGTAAATGATGTGCGGAAAACGATCTGACACAAAACTCACCGGCAAGTGTACCGGGTCGCATCAAGTAATAATAACTCACATGAGTGAGGTCGATCCCACAGGGATTGAAGGATTGAGCAATTTTAGTTTAGTGGTGGATTTAGTCAAGCGAATTAAGCTTTGGTTGAGTGGTTTGTATTTAACAGAAGCTAAATTGCTTGGAATGTAAAGGGAGAGGGAAAATTGCAGTAAATTAAAGAGCAGGAAAGTAAAAGTGCTGAATCTTAAAGAACAAGAAATTAAATGACTGAAACTTAAAGTGAAAGAAATGTAAATTGCAGTAACTTAAAGTGCAAGAAATGTAAAGTGCTTGAATATAAAAGGGGAATTAAGGATTGGGAATTCAGAATTCCAGCGAGAGAAAGTAAATTGCAACAATTAATAAAGTAGAAGATGAATTGGGATAAACTAAATTTCAAACAGAAAATGAATTTAAATTGCAGAGGTTCACAGAAGAACCAACCAGGAAAATGGGATCTCAGGTCTCAAGAGACTAGAAAGCAAAGTGTAGATCTCAATTGCCTTCCCAGATCCAAGTTCACAAAGCAATTGACAAGAAATAGAAGAAGAAGCAGTAAAGGAAATTGAAATTGAACTCAATTGGCAGAAAGGAATTAAAGAGATTTTGAATGGAGATTGAGACAGAATTTCCTCAATTCTTCACACCCAAAACTCAAAACAAGAAAAATAAAAGTGCCCAAGCAAGAACGAGGAAGAAGAGAGATCAATTCTCCTCCCTAATTCTCTGAAATCTCAGTGAAGTCACCAAGAGAAGTTGCAAAATTCAAAGCTCCGAAGAAAGTGCAAAATTCAAAAGTCAAGTAAAAGGTGAAAGTAAAAGTTCTAATTACATCAAACTAACTCCTATTTATACACTTTCTATTCTTGGATCTTGGGATTTGGATGGGCTTTTGATTTGGTGAAGAATTGAATTAAATTGGATTTTTAATTCAATTTTTGGCCCATGAAAAATTGCTTCCAGGAGGCTGCCCTGCCCTTGTGGAGGGCAGGGCAGGATTTGATGCATGCGGCTTTGGTGCGAGCGTGGCGTGCGAGCTTGGTGCACAGGATGCTGCCCTGCCCTCACGGAGGGCAGGGCAGAAATTTCTGGTGCGCCATTTTGGTGCCTGTGCATGCTCCTGGTGCTGCCGAATGATGCCTTGGTGCGCCAGAATGGTGCGCTGGCCGTGCCGCAACAAAATGCTGCACTGCCCTCGCGGAGGGCAGGGCAGTGTTTCCAAATTGAAGTCCCGTGTTTGAGACTTGGCCGATACACACGCTACCCATTTTCCTTGGCTTTCTTGGCACCATAATGAAGCCTAGTTCCTTGCTTCCTCGTTGTGCCGTGTTCGAGACTTGTGGCAAGCAAGGGTAAACTTTTTCCTTTGATTTATTTTCCATGAAGGCCCGATACTGCCCTTGTGGAGGGCAGGGCAAGGTTTTTCCTTCCTTTAATCCAAGGCACCATTTTGTGCTCTGCCCTTGTCGTGGGCAGGGCAGAGTTGCCTTCCAAGCCTTGTTCCCTTATGTTGCCCTCCTAGAGGGCAGTGTGCCCTTGTGGAGGGCAATGCTTGCTTTCTCCATTATGCGCCACACCTTTTTCTCCTTTGGCCACACTTTCTTAGGCCACGCTTTCTATTTTCTTCTTTTCTTCACCTACAATAAACCAAAACAACCACTCCAAGTATCACTAAATTCACAAGGCTTATAAATCAATTAAAAATCTATTAAATTTAGCTTAAACCTCATGAGTTAACATTAATTTCATGGTGGTTGTTTGATTTAAAGAAGTTATGCATTTCCCTTCCAAATCACTTACTTAGGATGCAAGAAAGTGCATAAAGACTAACAAAACAAGTAAAATTAGCTTGAAAAATGGGTATATGATGACTTGTCATCACAACACCAAACTTAAATCTTGCTTGTCCCCAAGCAAGCATCAAAACTGAGAGAAATTGAAATGAACAAGAAAAGAACACATATCCTTATTAGGCATATAGCAGAACTTGATTTATGGGGTCTTTATGCAGACAATGATAACTCAAGTTATTGTTTGCTGTTACATAGTATACATTTTTCATCAAAGGCTTGCTACACTTGCTGTTATAATACTTACTTATTTAATTACTCCCTTGCTAACTTTTCTTTCTTATAATGCTTAACAAGCTTATTCTTTTGGAGGTTTGGTGTCTAATGTTGCAGTAGTAGCCTTTGGCTTTATTGTTTTCTTTCTTTTACTCAACATCTTTCCACCACAGACACATGGCTCACTATTTCTTCCTAGGATCATTGATGCCCAGCATCTCTTTGGATAACTAAATGTTCTGTATCTAGGTTGCTCTTTATTGTGGACTTTCAATTGGTCATCCCAAATCAGTTGATCTAAGTGACCGGGTTTTGAAATACCCCTCAGAATTTACTTATCCAAGCATATCCTAGTACAAGAACACCACAGGCATATGTCCTAGGGTCCAAGCTATTGGTGTCCAACCTTTATTCTTTGTTTTTCTTGCCACTTTGGCTTTTTCTTCTTCCTTTTCTTTCTGTTTTTGTTCTCAAGGGCTTTTTATTTATTGATAAGGGTCTTTATAACAGCAAGCTAACTCACACTTGAATGAGAATGATATTATGCAACAATTATTTCATGAGTTATGCATTTAATCAAACATATATACCACCATTAACTTCCATCCTTACTTATGCAACATTGGATATTTCACTTTTCAATTCAAACAACATCTCTTTTATTCAAGCATATGGGAAACAAAATAAAATTAAAGCTAAGTGATGAATGACAAGCACTATGCAGATCATTTCTCTAGCTACTTATTGAACAAAGGAAAGTACAAGAAAATGAAATAAAAAGGAAATAAACAGTGGAGGCATATCATGTTTCAGACATGTTTCTCCTTATTGAAAGAGTGAAAGAAGGGGAATGAAAGAACTTTGCCACCTTCTATTGGTTGTGGCTGCTGCTTGATTCTCCCTTTTTCTTCTTTCTCTTCCCTAGCTTGGAATAATCTCGGATCTCTTCACCAGGATATCTTCTACCCCAGACAGAATCTAAGAGTCCTGAGAGCCCAACGTCTTCCAATCTTTTAAAGGTTGCCTCTGTATAGTGACGAGACCTTGCTTGTTGCTTGGCTTCAAATTCAGGGCATTGCTCAAATGGCTTGATCTGAGGATTGAGTGTTGGCAAATTATGGGTCAAGTACTCCAACCTTGCTTGCATGTTTTCATCATTCTCCATTCTTTGCGCATATCTAACTTCTCCCATGGTGTGATGAATATTCTTCCATTGATACAGGTTGTGACTATATTCCCCTGCTTTAGCTTGACTAAAGTACAGCTTGTCATATGATTCTTTGAATTCTTTGTATTGCTCTTTTTGTCCTTCAAGAATCTGTGCTTGAAATTCTTGTTGCTGAGTCATCATTTGCTGTTGCCATCTCTCTTGTTTCTCCTCCATTTGACACTGCCAAGCTTCTCTCTCCTCTTTATCTTTCAGATATTGCTCCCTAAACTCTGGATGGGGCTCTGGATATTTCTCTTGGCGCCCCAGATTATGCTCTTGTTGAGTCTGCATGAGTTGTTGAGATAGTTCTTCTATCGCCCTGTGTAGCTGGCTCATGTCTATGGCATCATGAGCTTGATTTCGTCCTTCCTCTCTTTGTGATCTCCTTTGTCTGGGAGCTACCATCCCCTCTAGATCATCTTCTTCATTTATTCCTTCCATACTCTTCTTAGTGATCCCTTTTCCCTTTTTCACTTTTTCTGTGTCCTCATCTTCAAAGATTACTCCAGCTTTGTCACATAGCCTGAGGATGGTACTCGGATGTCCAAGACCACTTGATTTGCTTGTGCTATTGGCCATCTCTTGAATACTGTCGGCTATGAGTTGTGCGAGGTTGATCTCACCTCCATGTAAGATGCAGTATGTCAAGAGTGCTCGTTTGATTGTGACCCAAGAGGCGTTTCCAGTAGGAAGGATAGATCTCCTCACTATTTTATACCATCCCTTGGCCACAGGAGTGAGATTTATCCTCCTCAAGTGACTTGGAACTCCCTTTGAATCTCTTTCCCAATCTGTATTCTCCACACATAACCCCTGCAAGATCTCATCAGGATTGTTTTCCATCTGTAATCTGGTTTCATAATTGGGCTCTGCATAAGTTATGGTTCTCAATTTGAGGGCCCTTGTGATGGCAGCTGGGCTAAAACTCACTTCAACTCCTCTGACATAACTTGTGTAAGGGACACTATCTTTGTTTTCTTTTACAGCATTTGCATAAAACTCCCTGATCATGACTGCACTGATGTCAACAAGAGGAGCACATAAAAGTTCCCACCTTCTTTCTTTAGTAATTTGCCTCATGATGGGGTATTCCCCGTCTCTCAACTCAAGGCCTTTCTCATAAATGACATTCTTTGTCTCTATGAACCTATGATATCTCCCTTCATGGAATTGGGATCTAAATTTGTTTGCATCAAATGATGGAGGTTCGGCTACCATAGGTTCCTTTCCCGGCCTTCTTTTTGAACTTGAGGAGGCCATTGGATTTGAGGTGAGAAGAAAGGAAAAATGAGAATAGAAGAAGTATGTGTTGTGTTTGGGATGAGTTTTGGTTCGGTTCTGTTCTGTGAGATAAGGGAATTATTTTGGTTTTGGGAGTAGAGGGGATTATGGTTTTCATATGAAGGTAGCTTGAATGAGTGTGTGAACCGTTTAGTGCTACGGCTATTAATAGGCAGATTCTTCAAGCTTTCCAACAAAACCACAATGAATGAAGAAGGAGCTCGTTGGTGCTCATGAAAGGTTGAGATTGAGTTGTTCATCTAAGGGGTTCATGGAATGGACGGTCTGCATGCATTGTTGAGGCTTTGACGAGGATCCTCTTCCCATTGGCTGCATGCATTTAGGTGTTCGATGATGCATGCATGCAAATTCTGCTTCCCCATGAGCGCATTCTTCTAGGCACATGTGACCATCCTCCCATAGCTCATCCTAGCCATGGCCCCTCCTTGCTTTTGTCTCAATCTTTTTCTCCTGCATGAACCAAAACAGCTAGCCTTAGAACATCAATATAGTCGTTCGCAATTTATTTGCAATAAAGAAGAAAAAATTGTTTTGTTTTGTTTAATATTATTTATTAAATTTTTTTCTTCATGGTCAATTGTGTCCCTTAATTAAAGATGCTAAAAGTTGGTGAACACCAAACTTGTCTTTTATTGAGGGGACGGCTTAGCAATGCAAACCATTCTTCACAATTGATGTATTTTAAAAAAATATTTTGTGCATGATCCCTTTCTGTATGGTTTTGATTCCATGATTGGGAAATGATCTTCTGAACATTGTTACACCTGCAGACACCAAACTTAGTGTTTGGTCATATGCTTCATCAAAAGAATTATGCATATGTTCTAAGAATAATCCCCTTTTTTTGAAAAATGAACTTGGGTGTGCCTTAAGGTACACCAAACTTAGAAGTTTGACATGTGCTTCAAAACAATGTATGCAAATTTTTTTTATGGACTTTCAAAAATCATGCTCAGGTAATCATGGCTTATTGAATAAAAGAAAGGACAGAAATCTTAAATCATGGGTTGCCTCCCATGAAGCGCTCTTTTATTGTCACTAGCTTGACATTGAACTCCCTTTAAGGTGGTTGATGCTGGTGATGTCTCAACTTGTCACCTCTCACTGTAAGCTTTCTCTGTGTGCCTTGATGCTCAATTTCAATGTGCTCAAGAGAGAGTACTTGGTTGACAGTGTAATGATCTTCTGTTCCCAGCTGTTGATATACTAATTGTACTTTGTCACCTTTGGAAAACCCCTCAGTTGGAATTTTCTTGTTCTTCCACCCTTTGTAAGCCTTCTTCCTGTTTTTCTTCTTTTTCTTCCTTGTTGATCTGTCTCCTTTGACAGTGACTTGAGTTATGATTCCCCCCTTTTTGTTTATCATCCCGGCCTCTTTTTGAATTCCTTCTCCTCTTTGCACAAGCTCACTCTCCTGTTCTATTGTTTTGTCGGTTGCTTGCCTTGGAAAGAAGTCACCACTTGTCTTGCTTGTTTCTTCATTCCTTTGTAATTCTGGAAAGACTTTCAAGGTGATGCTCTCCTCATGCATCCTGAGGGTTAGCTCTCCCTGCTCTATATCCACAATGGCTCTAGCAGTGGCCAAAAATGGTCGACCAAGTATGATGGAGTCATTTCCATTTTCTGAAGAATCCAGGATCACAAAATCTGCCAGATAGATGAACTTGTCAACCTTAACTAAAAGGTTCTCAATCAGCCCTTTAGGATATACTACTGATTGGTCCACCAACTCCAAGGACATCTGTATTGGTTTCACCTCCTCTATGCCAAGCTTTTTCACTAAAGAAGATGGGATTAGATTTATGCTTGCTCCTAAGTCACACATCCCCTTGTTGATGAATAGGCTTCCAATAGTGCATGGTAGGAAGAAACCTCCAGGATCTTCAAGCTTGGGAGGGAGTCCCTTTTTGATGAGTGCACTGCATTCTTCACTAAGCATCACAGTCTTCTTCTCATTCCATCTTCTCTTCTTGTTGATGAGTGGTGCACGAAATTGCAATCACACTTTTGCAATCCTGCACAACTAACCAGCAAGTGCACTGGGTCGTCCAAGTAATACCTTGCGTGGGCAAGGGTCGATCCCACGGAGATTGTCTGCTTGAAGCAAGCTATGGTTATCTTGTAAATCTTAGTCAGGATATCAGAAATTATCAGGATTGATTGTGAAAAGCAAAAGAACATGAAATGGTTACTTGTATTGCAGTAATGGAGAATAGGTTGAGGTTTTGGAGATGCTCCATCTTCTGAATCTCTGCTTTCCTACTGTCTTCTTCATCAAACACGCAAGACTCCTTCCATGGCAAGCTGTATGTAGGGTTTCACCGTTGTCAGTGGCTACCTCCCATCCTCTCAGTGAAAACGTTCCTATGCTCTGTCACAGCATAGGCTAATCAGCTGTCGGTTCTCGGTCAGGCCGGAATAGAATCCATCGATTCTTTTGCGTCTGTCACTAACGCCCCGCCTGCTAGGAGTTTGAAGCACGTCACAGTCATTCAATCATTGAATCCTACTCAGAATACCACAGACAAGGTTTAGACCTTCCGGATTCTCTTGAATGCCACCATCAGTTCTAGCTTATACCACGAAGATTCCGATTAAAGAATCCAAGAGATATCTACTTAATCTAAGGTAGAACGGAGGTGGTTGTCAGGCACACGTTCATAGTTGAGAATATGATGAGTGTCACGGATCATCACATTCATCCGGGTTAAGAACAAGTGATATCTTAGAACGGAAGCAAGCATGATTGAATAAGAAACAGTAGTAATTGCATTAATCCATCAAGACACAGCAGAGCTCCTCACCCCCAACCATGGGGTTTAGAGACTCATGCCGTGGAAAGTACACAAAGAAACGTGTAAAGTGTCATGAGGTACAGATACAATGTCAAAAGATCCTATTAATAGTAAACTAGTAACCTAAGGTTTACAGAAATGAGTAAATGATAGAAAAATCCACTTCCGGGCCCACTTGGTGTGTGCTTGGGCTGAGCATTGAAGCTTTCAAGTGTAGAGACCTTTTCTGGAGTTAAACGCCAGCTTTCATGCCAGTTTGGGCGGTTAACTCCAAGTTTTATGCCAGTTCTAGCGTTAAACGCTGGAATTTCTGAGGCTGATTTGCCACGCCGGTTTGGGCCATCAAATCTTGGGCAAAGTATGGACTATCATATATTGCTGGAAAGCCCAGGATGTCTACTTTCCAATGCCGTTGAGAGCGCGCCAATTAGGCTTCTGTAGCTCCAGAAAATCCACTTCGAGTACAGGGAGGTCAGAATCCAACAGCATTTGCAGTCCTTTTCAGTCTCTGAATCAGATTTTTGCTCAGGACCCTCAATTTCAGCCAGAAAATACCTGAAATCACAGAAAAACACACAAACTCATAGTAAAGTCCAGAAAAGTGAAATTTAACTAAAAACTAATAAAAATATACTAAAAACTAACTAAAATATACTAAAAACATACTAAAAACAATGCCAAAAAGGGTACAAATTATCCGCTCATCAATGAGCTCCTTTAAGAACTTGGCATACAGAGGCATTTGCTCTAATGCCTCAGCCAAAGGTATGTTGATTTCCAGCTTCTTGAAAGTCTCAAGAAATTTGTGGAAATGTTGATCCTTTGTCTCTTTGTGGAATCTTTGTGGATAAGGTAGTGGTGATGTTAAGCTCTTCTCCCCTTGAAGTTGTCTAGGCATTGGCTCTTCCATGATCTGCTTTCCCTTCTTCAGATTTTGTGGTTGGTTGTTTTCTTTTGTGAGTTTTTCTGGGACACTCTTGCTTATCATGTCTTTGTTGATGGCTTCATCATTCTTTGTTGGCTCATTGTCATTATTCTTGGTTGCGCCTTGGTTACCATCCACTAACATCTTTCCACTTCTTAGTTGCACGACCTTGCATTCTTCCTTTGGGTTAGGAATGGTGTCACTTGGTAGTGAGCTTGATGGTTTTTCAATAGAAATCTGTTTGGAGATTTGCCCAATCTGCCTCTCTAGGTTCTTCATGGAAGCTTCTTAGTTCTTTGTTGTTAATTCTTGGTTCTTCATCATTTTTTCCATGAGCAGCTCTAGATTAGTGATCCTCTGAGAGTCTTATGAGATTGGTTGGTTTTTGGGTGTTGATGGATGATGATAGGTGTTTTGGTTAGTTGGGTGGTTATTGGGTAGGTGATGGTTAGAGTTGGGGTAATTATTTTGTGATTTTCTGTATGTGTTTTGGTTAGTGTTTGGCTGGGGGTTGTGGTTTGTGCTTTTCCAATTGTTCTGACTTGAGTTTCTTTGCCATGGTTGTTGGCTTTGATTGTGGTTGTCTCCCCATCTGGGGTTGGGATGGTTCTTCCAAGATGGATTGTAAGTATCACCATAGACTTCATTTGTTCCAGGATTTTGGTTGTGCATGTATTGGACTTGCTCTTGCTGTTGTTCCTCTTGAGTTTCTTCACTTTGCACCCATGTGGTTGATGGTTGGCTCGTGGTTCTCACTGCTGCTACTTGCAGGCCATCAATTCTTTTGGCCATTTGCTCAAACTGTTGTTGAATCTGCTGCTGCATCATCTTGTTCTGAGCTAGAATTGAATCCACTCCTTCTAACTCCATTACTCCTCTTCTCTGTGATGGTTGGCGTTGTCTTTGATGAGCAAAGAAATATTGGTTGTTGGCCACCATATCAATGAGGTTTTGAGCTTCTTCTGTAGTTTTCATGAGTTGTAATGAGCCTCCAGCTGAGTGATCAAGTGCTTCTTGAGCCTTCAGAGTAAGTCCTTCATAGAAGTTCTGCAACTTATCCCATTCAGTAAACATCTCTGGTGGACACTTCCTCAATAGTGCCTTATATCTTTCCCATGCTTCATATAAATTCTCAGCCTCCATTTGAGTGAATGTCTGCACCTCAGTCTTCAATCTTATGATTCTTTGAGGGGGATAAAATTTGGAAAGGAACTTGCTCACCAAGTCATCCCAAGTGTTGATGCTTTCCTTTGGGAACGTTTCTAGCCATTGAGTGGCTTTGTCTCTGAGAGAGAATGGAAAGAGCAACAACTTGTAACTGTCAGGAGGCACACCATTGGTTTTAACAGTGTCATAAATCCTCAAGAAGGTGGATAAGTGTTGATTTGGGTCCTCCAATGGTCCTCCTCCAAAAGAACAGTTGTTTTGAACCAAAGTGATGAGTTGTGGCTTTAGTTCGAAGTTGTTTGCATTGACATTGGGGGGAAGAATGCTACTCCCACAGTGTCTAGCATTTGCAAATGTGTAGGAAGCCAGTACTCTTCTTTGTTGTTGGTTATTATTGGCTCCTCCTTCTGGTTGATTGGGATTTGATGGATCTCCTTCCATTTCTTGGAATTCCTCCTCAGATTCTTCCTCTCCAATAACGTTCTTCCCTCTTTTAGCTCTTCTTATTCTTCGAAGAGTCCTTTGGTCAAGTTCAGAGAGGATAGGGGAAGATCTTCCTGTACCTGACATACAAACACACAACAATAAACACACAGATCCAGAAAATCAATAAAACTTCAATCTATTGCTAGAATGAATTTTTTTTAGTTAGTTTAAGCAAAAATTTAAACAGTTAGTGTGTTATAGAAACAGAAAAGAAAAAGTGCTTAATCTAGACCTCCACTTCACTTAATCATTGTCAATCTATTTCAATTCCCGGCAACGGCGCCAAAAACTTGATGTGCGGAAAACGATCCGACACAAAACTCACCGGCAAGTGTACAGGGTCGCATCAAGTAATAATAACTCACATGAGTGAGGTCGATCCCACAGGGATTGAAGGATTGAGCAATTTTAGTTTAGTGGTTGATTTAGTCAAGCGAATTAAGCTTTGGTTGAGTGGTTTGTATTTAACAGAAGCTAAATTGCTTGGAATGTAAAGGGAGAGGGAAAATTGCAGTAAATTAAAGAGCAGGAAAGTAAAAGTGCTGAATCTTAAAGAACAAGAAATTAAATGACTGAAACTTAAAGTGCAAGAAATGTAAAGTGCTTGAATATAAAAGGGGAATTAAGGATTGGGAATTCAGAATTCCAGCGAGAGAAAGTAAATTGCAACAATTAATAAAGTAGAAGATGAATTGGGATAAACTAAATTTCAAACAGAAAATGAATTTAAATTGCAGAGGTTCACAGAAGAACCAACCAGGAAAATGGGATCTCAGGTCTCAAGAGACTAGAAAGCAAAGTCTAGATCTCAATTGCCTTCCCAGATCCAAGTTCACAAAGCAATTGACAAGAAATAGAAGAAGAAGCAGTAAAGGAAATTGAAATTGAACTCAATTGTGCAGAAAGGAATTAAAGAGATTTTGAATGGAGATTGAGACAGAATTTCCTCAATTCTTCACACCCAAAACTCAAAACAAGAAAAGTAAAAGTGCCCAAGCAAGAACGAGGAAGAAGAGAGATCAATTCTCCTCCCCAATTCTCTGAAATCTCAGTGAAGTCACCAAGAGAAGTTGCAAAATTCAAAGCTCCAAAGAAAGTGCAAAATTCAAAAGTCAAGTAAAAGGTGAAAGTAAAAGTTCTAATTACATCAAACTAACTCCTATTTATACACTTTCTATTCTTGGATCTTAGGATTTGGATGGGCTTTTGATTTGGTGAAGAATTGAATTAAATTAGATTTTTAATTCAATTTTTGGCCCACAAAAAATTGCTTCCAGGAGGCTGCCCTGCCCTTGTGGAGGGCAGGGCAGGATTTGATGCATGCGGCTTTGGTGCGAGCATGGCGTGCGAGCTTGGTGCGCAGGATGCTGCCCTGCCCAGGGCAAAAATTTCTGGTGCGCCATTTTGGTGCCTGTGCGTGCTCCTGGTGCTGCTGAATGATACCTTGGTGCGCCAGAATGGTGCGCTGGCCGTGCCACAACAAAATGCTGCCCTGCCCTCGCGGAGGGCAGGGCAGTGTTTCTAAATTGAAGTCCCGTGTTCGAGACTTGGCCGATACATACGCTACCCATTTTCCTTGGCTTTCTTGGCACCATAATGAAGCCTAGTTCCTTGCTTCCTCATTGTGCCGTGTTCGAGACTTGTGGCAAGCAAGGGTAAACTTTTTCCTTTGATTTATTTTCCATGAAGGCCCGATACTGCCCTTGTGGAGGGCAGGGCAAGGTTTTTCCTTCCTTTAATCCAAGGCACCATTTTGTGCTCTGCCCTTGTCGTGGGCAGGGCAGAGTTGCCTTCCAAGCCTTGTTCCCTTATGTTGCCCTCCTAGAGGGTAGTGTGCCCTTGTGGAGGGCAATGCTTGCTTCCTCCATTATGCGCCACACCTTTTTCTCCTTTGGCCACACTTTCTTAGGCCACGCTTTCCATTTTCTTCTTTTCTTCACCTACAATAAACCAAAACAACCACTCCAAGTATCACTAAATTCACAAGGCTTATAAATCAATTAAAAATCTATTAAATTTAGCTTAAACCTCATGAGTTAACATTAATTTCATGGTGGTTGTTTGATTTAAAGAAGTTATGCATTTCCCTTCTAAATCACTTACTTAGGATGCAAGAAAGTGCATAAAGACTAACAAAACAAGTAAAATTAGCTTGAAAAATGGGTATATGATGACTTGTCATCAGTAAACTTTTTCAGTTTCCCTCCAATCCTTCTTATGACTTAAGATCTCTTTCATGAACTTAGCATAAGAGGGTATTTGCTCAAGTGCCTCTGCAAACAAAATCTTTATTTCAAGAGTCCTGAGATAGTCTGCAAAGCGGGCAAACTGCTTATCCTGTTCTGCTTGGCAGAGTTTCTGAGGATAAGGCATTTTGGCTTTGTATTCCTCAACCTTAGTTGCTGCAGGTTTATTGCCTACAGATGTGGGTTGGGAAGCCTTTTTAGAAGGACTATTATCAGCACTAGTATGTGTCTGATCCCCCATTTGCATTTGAATGCCAGAGGTGGAAGCTAGAGTGGCATTAGACACCAGCTCCTTACCTGTTTCTGGCGTCTGAACGCCAGAATTGTGCTTCCTTTGGGCGTTTAATGCCAGTTCCTTGCTTGTTTCTGGCATTGAACGCCAGGACTGAGCATGGGTTGGGCGTTCAATGCCAGCTCTTCACTCCTTTTCTGGCATTTGAGCGCCAGAATTATTCCTCTCTGGGCTCTTACTGTCCTCAGAGGGATTTTGGGTAATGATGAGCGGATAATTTATACGCTTTTTGGCATTGTTTTTAGTATGTTTTTAGTATGTTTTAGTTAGTTTTTATTATATTTTTATTAGTTTTTAGTTAAAATTCACTTTTCTAGACTTTACTATAAGTTTGTGTGTTTTTCTGTGATTTCAGGTATTTTTTGGCTGAAACTGAGGGACCTGAGCAAAAATCTGATTCAGAGGCTGAAAAGGACTGTAGATGCTGTTGGATTCTGACCTCCCTGCACTCGAAGTGGATTTTCTGGAGCTACAGAAACCCAATTGGCGCGCTCTCAATTGCGTTGGAAAGTAGACATCCTGGGCTTTCCAGCAATGTATAATAATTCATACTTTGCATGAGATTTGATGGCCCAAACTGGCGTTCCAAATCAGCTCAAAACTGCCCGGTGTTAAACGCCGGAACTGGCACAAGAATGGGAGTTAAACGCCCAAACTGGAACAAAAGCTGCCGTTTAACTCCAAGAGAAGTCTCTACACGAAAAAGCTTCAATGCTCAGCCCAAGCACACACCAAGTGGGCCCGGAAGTGGATTTTTATGTCATTTACTCATTTCTGTAAACCCTAGGCTACTAGTTCTCTACAAATAGGACCTTTTACTATTGTATTCTAATCTTTTGATCACTTTAGATCTTAGGATCATCTTTGGACGCCTAGTTCTTAGTTCATTGGTAGGCTGGCCATTCGGCCATGCCTAGACCTTGTTCTTATGTATTTTCAACGGTGGAGTTTCTACACACCATAGATTAAGGTGTGGAGCTCTGCTGTACCTCGAGTATTAATGCAATTACTATTGTTCTTCTATTCAATTCAGCTTGTTTTTGTTCTAAGATATCACTTGTTCCTCAACTTGATGAATGTGATGATCCGTGACACTCATCATCATTCTCACCTATGAACGTGTGCTTGACAACCACCTCCGTTCTACCTTAGAGTGGGTGGATAAGCTAGAATTGATGGCAGCATTCAAGAGAATCCGGAAGGTCTAAACCTTGTCTGTGGTATTCTGAGTAGGATTCAATGATTGAATGACTGTGATGAGCTTCAAACTCTTGAAGGCTGGGCGTTAGTGACAGACGCAAAAGAATCAATGGATTCTAGTCCAACCTGATTGAGAACCGACAGATGATTAGCCGTGCCGTGACAGGGTGCGTTAAACATTTTCATTGAGAGGACGGGATTGTAGCCACTGACAACGGTGATGCCCAACATACAGCTTGCCATGGAAAGGAGTAAGAAGGATTGGATGAAGACAGCAGGAAAGCATAGAGACGGAAGGGACAAAGCATCTCCATATGCTTTTCTGAAATTCTCACCAATGAATTACATAAGTATCTCTATCTTTATACTTTATTCGTATATCATCCATAACCATTTGAATCTGCCTGACTAAGATTTACAAGGTGACCATAGCTTGCTTCATACCAACAATCTCCGTGGGATCGACCCTTACTCGCATAAGGTTTATTACTTGGACGACCTAGTGCACTTGTTGGTTAGTTGTCTGAAGTTGTGATAAAGAGTTGAGATTGCAATTGAGCGTACCATGTTGATGGCGCCATTGATGATCACAATTTTGTGCACCAAGTTTTTGGCACCATTGCCGGGGATTGTTTGAGTTTGGACAACTGACGGTTTATCTTGTTGCTTAGATTAGGTATTTTTTTCAGAGTTCTTAAGAATGAATTCTAGTGTTTCAAGGTGATGTTCTTATCATCACCAAAGCTGATTGATCCTCATCAATTTAGCTCTTGAATGTAGTGTCCTACTGAAGCTTGGCTAGCCATGTCTAATTCCTTTAGACTGAAGCTTTAGACTAACATTGCATGATTCCTGGAATTCTCATTAAGAATTTTGATATCTTTATTTTCTTTTCCACTTAATTTTTGAAAAATCCAAAAAAATTACAAAATCATAAAAATCAAAAATATTTTATGTTTCTTGTTGAGTTTAGTGTCTCATTTTAAGTTTGGTGTCAACTGCATATTTCTGTTCTTCTTGTTCATGCATGTGTCTTCATTGATCTTCAAGATGTTCTTGATGATTTCCTTGTTCTGATCTTTAAATTCTCTTGTCTTGAGTGTTTTGTTGTTTCTCATATGCATTCTCATTTTGTTAGTGTCAATAGTATACAAACTTCTAAGTTTGGTGTCTTGCATGCATTGTTATTTGATTTTAGTTGCATTTTGATTATTCCTCATCATTAAAAATTCAAAAATATTTTTAATTTGTGTCTTTTCAAGTCAATAATACAGAGAATTGAAGATTCAGAACATACAGCAGAGGAATTACACAGAAAAAACTCGGCGTTCAAAACGCCCAGTGAAGAAGGAAAACTGGTGTTTAAACGCCAGCCAGGGTGCCTGGCTGGGCATTTAACGTCCAAAAGGGGTGAGTTTTGGGCGTTAAATGCCAGAATGTATACCATTCTAGGCGTTGAATGCCAGGATGGCACAAAAGGGAAGATTCTGTTTTTTAATTCAAATTTTTTTCAAGTTTTCAAAATTTTTCAAAATCAAATCTTTTTCAAATCATATCTTATCAATCATATGTTTTCAAAATCAATTTCTTTCCATTTTCAAAAATACTTGCTATCAATTAATGATTTGATTCAACATTTCAAGTATGTTGCCTTTTCTGTTGAGAAAGGTTTAATGTTTGAATCATATCTTTTCTTATTAGCCAAGTCATTAATTTTCAAAATCAAATCTTTTTAAATTGTTTTTCAAATCATATCTTCTCAATCATATCTTTTTTAAATCATAACTTTTGAATCATATCTTTTTAATCACATCTTTTTCAAAAATAGTTTTTCAATCATATCTTTTTAATTTCTAATTTCAAAATCTTTTTCAGAAATCACTTGATTTATTTTCCACTCTTAGTTTTCGAAAATCAATCAGTATTTTTCAAAATGATTTTAAAATTTGTTACTTATTTTCAAAAATTTCTTCCCCTCTTCTTACATCCTTCTATTTATGGACTAACACTCCTCCTCAATGAACAGTTCAAACTCCATCTCTTTTGATAAGCTCGAATTCTTCTACCTCTCCTTCTATTTTTCTTTTCCTCTGACACCTCAAGGAATCTCTATACTGTGACATAGAGGATTCCATATTTTCTTGTTCTCTTCTCTTTCATATGAGCAGGTGCAAAGACAAAAGCATTCTTGTTGAGGCTGACCCTGAACCTGAAAGGACCTTGAAGCGAAAGCTAAGAGAAGCTAAGGCACAACTCTTTGTAGAGGATCTAACAGAAATCTTCAAAGAAGAAGAACCCATGGCAGCTGAAAACAACAACAATGCCAACAATGCAAGGAAGGTGCTGGGTGACTTTACTGCACCTACTCCCGACTTCTATAGGAGAAGCATCTCTATCCCTGCCATTGGAGCAAACAACTTTGAGCTTAAGCCTCAATTAGTTTCTCTAATGCAACAGAATTGCAAGTTCCATGGACTTCCATTGGAAGATCCTCATCAGTTTTTAGCTGAATTCTTGCAAATCTGTGACACTGTCAAGACCAATGGGGTTAACCCTGAAGTCTACAGACTTATGCTATTCCCTTTTGCTGTAAGAGACAGAGCTAGGATATGGTTGGACTCACAACCTAAAGAAAGCCTGAACTCTTGGGAAAAGCTAGTCAATGTCTTCTTGGCAAAGTTCTTTCCACCTCAAAAATTGAGTAAGCTTAGAGTGGAAGTCCAAACCATCAGACAGAAGGAAAGTGAATCCCTCTATGAAGCTTGGGAAAGATACAAACAGTTGATCAGAAAGTGTCCATCTGACATGCTTTCTGAATGGAGCATCATAGGTATTTTCTATGATGGTCTGTCTGAACTGTCCAAGATGTCATTGGATAGCTCTGCTGGAGGATCTCTTCATCTGAAGAAGACGCCTACAGAAGCTGAAGAACTGATTGAAATGGTTGCAAATAATCAATTCATGTACACTTCTGAAAGGAATCCTGTGAACAATGGGATGAATCAGAAGAAATGAGTTCTTGAGATTGATACTCTGAATGCCATATTGGCTCAGAACAAAATATTGACTCAGCAAGTCAATATGATCTCTCAAAGTCTGTCTAGAATGCAAGCTACACCAGGCAGTACTAAGGACGCTTCATCTGAAGAAGAAGCTTATGATCCTGAGAACCCTTCAATGGAAGAGGTGAATTACATGGGAGAACCCTATAGAAACACCTATAATCCTTCATGGAGAAATCATCCAAATCTCTCATAGAAGGATCAACAGAGACCTCAACAAGGTTTCAACAACAATAATGGTGGAAGAAACAGGTTTAGCAATGGCAAGCCTTTTCCATCATCTTCTCAGCAACAGACAGAGAATTCTAAGCAGAGCCACTCTGACTTAGCAACCATGGTCTCTGATCTAATCAAAACCACTCAAAGTTTCATGATTGAAATAAGGTCATCCATTAGAAATTTGGAGGCACAAGTGGGACAGCTGAGTAAGAAAGTTACTGAACTCCCTCCTAGTACTCTTCCAAACAATACAGAAGAGAATCCAAAAGGAGAGTGCAAGGTCATCAACATGGCCGAATTTGGAGTGGAGAAAGAGGCAGTGAGCGCCACTGAGGAAGACCTTGATGGACGTCCACTGGCCTCCAATGAGTTCCCTAATGAGGAACCATGGGAATCTGAGGCTCACACTGAGACCATAGAGATTCCATTGGATTTACTTCTGCCATTCATGAGCTCTGATGAGTATTCTTCCTATGAAGAGGATGAATATGTCACTGAAGAGCAAGTTGCTAAGTACCTTAGAGCAATCATGAAGCTAAATGACAAGTTATTTGGTAATGAGACTTGGGAGAACAAACCTCCTCTGCTCACTAAAGAACTGGATGACTTGTCTAGGCAGAAATTACCTCAAAAGAGACAAAATCCTGGGAAGTTTTCAATACCTCGTACCATAGGCACCATGACCTTTAAGAAGGCTCTGTGTGACCTTGGGTCAAGCATAAACCTCATGCCTCTCTCTGTAATAGAGAAGCTAGGGATCTTTGAGGTGCAAGTTGCAAGAATCTCACTAGAGATGGCAGACAATTCAAGAAAACAAGCTTATGGGCTTGTAGAGGATGTTCTGGTAGAGATTGAAGACCATTACATCCCTGTTGATTTCATAGTCCTAGAGACTGGGAAATGCATGGATGAATCCATCATCCTTGGCAGACCCTTCCTAGCCACAGCAAAGACTGTGATTGATGTGGACAGAGGAGAATTGATCATTCAAGTGAATGAAGAATTCTTTGTGTTTAAGGCTCAAGGATATCCCTCTGTCACCATGGAGAGGAAGCATGAAGAGCTTCTCTCAAAACAGAGTCAAACAGAGCCCCCACAGTCAAACTCTAAGTTTGGTGTTGGGAGGCCACAACCAAATTCTAAGTTTGGTGTTGAACCCCCACATTCAAACTCTAAGTTTGGTGTTGGGAGGTTCTAACATTGCTCTGAGTATCTGTGAGGCTCCATGAGAACCCTCTGTCAAGCTACTGACATTAAAGAAGCGCTTGTTGGGAGGCAACCCAATGTTATATTTAATCTATTTTCCTTTGTTATTTCATGTTTTCTGTAGGTTGATGATCATGGAAAGTCAAAAAATCAATTGAAAAAGCAAAAATAGAATGAAAAACAGAAAGAAAAATAGCACACCCTGGAGGACGATCTTGCTGGCATTTAAACGCTAGTAAGGGTAGCAAATGAGCGTTTAACGCCCAGTCTGGCACCATTCTGGGCGTTTAACGCCAGAAAGGGGCACCAGACTGGCGTTAAACGCTAGGAAAGGGCAAGAAGCTAGTGTTAAATGCCAGAAATGGGCACCAGCCCGGTGTTTAACGCCAGAATTAGCATAAAGAGCATTTTTGCTCGCCACTTGGTGCAGGGATAAATTTTCCTTGACACCTCAGGATCTGTGGACCCCACAGGATCCCCACCTACCCCACCACCCTCTCTTTTCTTCTTCACCCATTCACCAATCACCTCAACCACTTTTCCCCAAAAACCCCTCACCTATCAAATCCCACTATTCTCTTCACCACTCACATCCATCCTTCATAAAACCCACACCTACCTTACCATTCAAATTCAAACCACTTTCACTCCCAAACCCACCCATAATGGCCGAACCATACACCCCCTATCCACTCCTATATAAACCCATCTTCACCTCTTCATTCTCACACATCCTAAATACTACTTCTCCCCCTTGGCCGAACCACAAAGCTATCTCCATCTCCTCTATTTCTTTTTCTTCTACTCTCTTCTTTCTTCATTTGCTCGAGGACGAGCAAAACTTCTAAGTTTGGTGTGGTAAAAGCATTGCTTTTTGTTTTTCCATAACCATTTATGGCACCTAAGGCCGGAAAAACCTCTAGAAAGCAAAAGCTTCCACTTCTAGAAGGCAAAAGCTTCCACCTCCGAGTCATGGGAGATGGAGAGATTCATCTCAAGTGTGCATCAAGACCACTTCTATGAAGTTGTGGCCATGAAAAAGGTGATCCCCGAGGTCCCTTTCAAACTCAAAAAGAGTGAATATCCATAGATCTGACATGAGATTCGAAGAAGTGGTTGGGAAGTTCTTACCAACCCCATTCAATAAGTTGGAATCTTAATGGTTCAAAAGTTCTATGCCAATGCATGGATCACCAAGAATCATGATCAAAGTGTGAACCCGGACCCAAAGAATTGGCTTACAATGGTTCGGGGGAAATACTTAGATTTTAGTCCGGAAAATGTAAGGTTGGCATTCAACTTGCCCATGATGCAAGGAGATGAACACCCTTACACTAGAAGGGTCAACTTTGATCAAAGGTTGGACCAAGTCCTCATAGACATTTGTGAAGAGGGCGCTCAATGGAAGAGAGATTCAAGAGGGAAGCCGGTTCAACTGAGAAGGCATGACCTCAAGCCCGTGGCTAGGGGATGGTTGGAGTTTATCCAATGCTCAATCATTCCCACTAGCAACCGGTCCGAAGTTACTATAGACCGGGCTATCATGATTCATAGCATCATGATTAGAGAGGAAGTAGAAGTTCATGAAGTCATATCCCAAGAACTTTATAAGGTGGTGGACAAGTCCTCTACCTTGGCAAGATTAGCCTTCCCTCATCTGATTTGTCACCTCTGTTATTTGGTTGGAGTTGACATAGAGGGAGACATCCTCATTGATGAGGACAAGCCCATCACTAAGAAATGGATGGAGCAAACAAGAGATCCCACTCATCATGAAATCCCTGAGATGCCTCAAGGGATGCACTTTCCTCCACAAAACTATTGGGAGCAAATCAACACCTCCCTAAGAGAATTGCGTTCCAACATGGGACAACTAAGGGTGGAGCACCAAGAACATTCCATCCTCCTCCATGAAATTAGAGAAGATCAAAGAATCATGAGAGAGGAACAACAAAGGCAAGGAAGAGACATTGAGGAGCTCAAGCACTCCATAAGATCTTCATGAGGAAGAACAAGCTGCCATCACTAAGGTGGACCCATTCTTTAATTTCCTTGTTCTTTATTTTCTTATTTTTCAAATTTTCATGCTTATGTTTATCTATGTTTGTGTCTTATGATCATTAGTGTCTTAGTGTCTATGCCTTAAAGTTATGAATTTCCTATGAATCCATCACCTTTCTTAAATAAAAAATGTTCTTAATTGAAAAGGAGAAGAATTGCATGAATTCTGAATTTTATAACAGATTAATTATTTTGATGTGGTGGCAATACTTTTGTTTTCTGAATGTATGCTTAAACAGTGCATATGTCTTTTGAATTTGTTGTTCATGAATGTTGGCTCTTGAAAGAATGATGAAAAAGGAGACATGTTACTGAGGATCTGAAAAATCATAAAAATGATTCTTGAAGCAAGAAAAAGCAGTGAATATTCAAAAAATAAAAGAGATAAAAGAGAAAACGAAAAAAAAAAGAGAAAAAGGGAAAAAATAATGAAGTTGTGATCCAAGGCAAAAAGAGTATGCTTAAGAACCCTGGACACCTCTAATTGGGGACTCTACCAAAGCTGAGTCACAATCTGAAAAGGTTCACCTAATTATGTGTCTGTGGCATGTATGTATCCGGTGGTAATACTGGAAGACAGAGTGCTTTGGGCCACGGCCAAGACTCATAAAGTAGCTGTGTTCAAGAATCATCATACTTAACTAGGAGAATCAATAACACTATCTGGATTCTGAGTTCCTATAGAAGCCAATCATTCTGAATTTCAAAGGATAGAGTGAGATGCCAAAACTATTCAGAGGCAAAAAGCTAAAAGCCCCGCTCATCTAATTAATACTGATCTTCATAGATGTTTTTGGAATTCATTGCATATTCTCTTATTTTTATCTTAATTGATTTTCAGTTGCTTGGGGACAAGCAACAATTTAAGTTTGGTGTTGTGATGAGCGGATAATTTATACGCTTTTTGGCATTGTTTTTAGTATGTTTTTAGTATGTTTTAGTTAGTTTTTATTATATTTTTATTAGTTTTTAGTTAAAATTCACTTTTCTGGACTTTACTATGAGTTTGTGTGTTTTTCTGTGATTTCAGGTATTTCTGGCTGAAATTGAGGGACCTGAGCAAAAATCTGATTCAGAGGCTAAAAAGGACTGTAGATGCTGTTGGATTCTGACCTCCCTGCACTCGAAGTGGATTTTCAGGAGCTACAGAAGCCCAATTGGCGCACTCTCAAATGCGTTGGAAAGTAGACATCCTGGGCTTTCCAGCAATGTGTAATAGTTTATACTTTGCCCGAGATTTGATGGCCCAAACCGGCGTTCCAAATCAGCTCAAAACTGCCCGGTGTTAAATGCCGGAACTGGCACAAGAATGGGAGTTAAACGCCCAAACTGGCACAAAAGCTGCCGTTTAACTCCAAGAGAAGTCTCTACACGAAAAAGCTTCAATTCTCAGCCCAAGCACACACCAAGTGGGCCCAAAAGTGGATTTTTATGTCATTTACTCATTTCTGTAAACCCTAGGCTACTAGTTCTCTACAAATAGGACCTTTTACTATTGTATTCTAATCTTTTGATCACTTTAGATCTTAGGATCATCTTTGGACGCCTAGTTCTTAGATCATTGGGAGGCTGGCCATTCGACCATGCCTAGACCTTGTTCTTATGTATTTTCAACGGTGGAGTTTCTACACACCATTGATTAAGGTGTGGAACTCTGCTGTACCTCGAGTATTAATGCAATTACTATTGTTCTTCTATTCAATTCAGCTTGTTTTTGTTCTAAGATATCACTTGTTCCTCATCTTGATGAATGTGATGATCCGTGACACTCATCATCATTCTCACCTATGAACGTGTGCCTGACAACCACTTCTGTTCTACCTTAGAGTGAGTGGATATCTCTTGGATCTCTTAATCGGAATCTTCGTGGTATAAGCTAGAATTGATGGCGGCATTCAAGAGAATCCGGAAGGTCTAAACCTTGTCTGTGGTATTCTGAGTAGGATTCAATGATTGAATGATTGTGACGAGCTTCAAACTCCTAAAGGCTGGGTGTTAGTGACAGACGCAAAAGAATCAATGGATTCTATTCCAACCTGATTGAGAACCGACAGATGATTAGCCGTGCCGTGACAGGGTGCGTGAAAACATTTTCACTGAGAGGACGGGATTGTAGCCACTGACAACGGTGATGCCCAACATATAGCTTGTCATGGAAAGGAGTAAGAAGGATTGGATGAAGATAGTAGGAAAGCAGAGAGACGGAAGGGACAAAGAATCTCCATACGCTTATCTGAAATTCTCACCAATGAATTACATAAGTATCTCTATCTTTATGCTTTATTCGTATATCATCCATAACCATTTGAATCTGCCTGACTAAGATTTACAAGGTGACCATAGCTTGCTTCATACCAACAATCTCCGTGGGATCGACCCTTACTCGCGTAAGGTTTATTACTTGGATGACCAAGTGCACTTGCTGGTTAGTTGTGCGAAGTTGTGATAAAGAGTTGAGATTGCAATTAAGCGTACCATGTTGATGGCGCCATTGATGATCACAATTTCGTGCACCAGGTAATAGTTTGCTCATTTCATGGCTTTCTGTTGCCTTGAAGTGGGGTATTTAATGTCTTTCCACTTCTTATTTGAACTGCTTGGCATTCTTCTGTTATTTGTTTTGATAACTACTGTTCTGTTTGCTTCAACTGTACTTCCATATTCATATTAGCCATTCTTGTTTCTTGTAATATCTCCTTGAATTTGGCTAGCTGTTTTGTTAGAAAATCTAATTGCTGATTGAATTCAGCAGCTTGATCTGCAGGACTGAGTTCAGCAATTACTGTTTTAGCCTCTTTGTTGATGGAAGATTCACTGCTTAGGTACAGATGCTGATTCCTGGCAACTGTATCAATGAGCTCTTGAGCTTCTTCAATTGTCTTTCTCATGTGGATAGATCCACCAGCTGAGTGGTCTAGAGAAATCTGAGCTTTCTCTGTAAGCCCATAATAGAAGATGTCTAATTGCACCCATTCTGAAAACATTTCAGAGGGGCATTTTCTTAGCATCTCTCTGTATCTCTCCCAGGCATCATAAAGGGATTCATTATCTCCTTGTTTGAAGCCTTGGATGCTTAGCCTTAGCTGTGTCATCCGTTTTGGAGGAAAATAGTGATTCAGGAATTTTTCTGACAGCTGTTTCCATGTCTTTATGCTGTCCTTAGGTTCGTTATTTAACCACCTCTTAGCTTGGTCCTTTACAGCAAATGGAAATAGTAGTAATCTGTAGACATCCTGATCTACTTTCTTATCATGTACTGTGTCAGCAATTTGTAAAAATTGTGCCAGAAACTCTGTAGGTTCTTCTTGTGGAAGACCGGAATACTGGCAACTTTGATGCACCATGATAATGAGCTGAGGATTCAACTTAAAGCTACTGACTCCAATGGAGGGTATACAGATACTATTCCCATATGAAGCAGTAGTGAGGTTAGCATATGACCCCAGAGTCCTTCTGGACTGTTCATTTCCACTTAGGTGCATGATGGAGAAAGGGAGATGATGTGGATTTATTTTATTTATTTATATATTATTTTTAAAATTGTTTTCGAAATAATAAAATAAAATAAAATGAAATAAAATAAAAAACTGAAATAAAAATAAAAATAAAAATTTGAAAATATTTTATGAAGATTTTCGAAAAAAGTGAGGAGAGTGAAATTGGTTAGGATATTTTTGAAAAAGATGTGATTTGAAAAATTTTGACAAAGTCAACCCAAGTAATATCGAAAATTTTGAGAAATTTGAGGAGAGGATAAATATTTTTTTGAATTTTGCATTTTATGATGAAAGAGAAAAACACATAAGAGACATAAGATTTAAAATTTTTAAATCTAATGCTCCTTGTTTTCGAAAATTTTGGAGGGAAAACACCAAGGAACACCAAACTTAAAAATTTTAAGATCAAAACACAAAGAGACTCAAGAACACCTTGAAGATTCACAAGAACACCAAGAACAAAAGATAGAACACCAAACTTAAAATTTTTGGGAAAACTAAAATAAATTTTTGAAAATTAAAGAAAAAATAAAAAGAAAACACCAAACTTAAAATTTGACACAAGATTTAATCAAAGAAAAATTAATTTTGAAAAGAGGATAGCAAAAACATAAGCCAACGCTCTAACCAACTGTGCTATGAAAGAAAAAATATTTTCTAAAAGAAAAATCTTTTTGGAATTTTCGAAAATCACAAGAAAAACAAGGAAAAACACAAAACAAGAAAAACTAAAGTTCAAACAAGAAAAATAAACAAGAACAACTTGAAGACCAAGAAAGAACAATGAACATGCAATTCAAAAATTGCGAGACAAAGAAAAGCATGCAATTGACACCAAACTTAGAATAAGACACTAAATTCACGAAAAAAAATTAAAAATTGATAAAGAAAAATAATATTTTTGAAAATTTTTTGAAAAGAAAATAAAGGACTCAGATTTGATGACTCTATAGCAACAAAAATAAATTATTCCTAATCTAAGCAACAAAATAAACCTTTAGTTGTTCAAACTCGAACAATCCCTGGCAACGGCGCCAAAAACTTGGTGCACGAAATTGCAATCCGCACAACTAACCAGCAAGTGCACTGGGTTGTCCAAGTAATACCTTACGTGAGTAAGGGTCGAATTCCACGGAGATTGTTGGCTTGAAGCAGGCTATATTTATCTTGTTGATCTTAGTCAGGATGCCAATAGGGTTCTTTCGTTTTAATTGTAAAAAGTCAAAGGCATAAAATAAATACTTATTGTGCAATAATGGAGAATATGTTGGAGTTTTGGAGATGCTTTGTCTTCTGAATTCCTGTAACATAATGCTTCCTCACTTTCAAAAGTGCAAAGTCCCTTCCATGGCAAGCTGTATGTAGGGTGTCACCATTGTCAATGGCTACTTCCCATCCTCTCAGTGAAATTGGTCCAGATGCTCTGTCACAGCACGGCTAATCATCTGTTGGTTCTCGATCATGTTGGAATAAGATCCATTGATCCTTTTGCATCTGTCACTACGCCCAACACTCGCGATTTTGAAGCTCGTCGCAGCCATTCAATCCTTGAATCCTACTCGGAATACCACAGACAAGGTTTAGATTTTCTGGATTCTCATGAATGCCGCCATCAATTCTAGCTTATACCACGAAGATTCTGATTAAGGAATCTAAGAGATATTCATTCAATCTAATGTAGAACGGAGGTGATTGTCAGACACACGTTCATGGATTGAGGAAGGTGATGAGTGACACGGATCATCACCTTCTTCATAGTGAGGCGCGAATGAACATCTTAGATAGGAACAAGCATGTTTGAATGGTAAACAGAAATAATTGCATTAATTCATCGAGACGCAGCAGAGCTCCTCACCCCCAACAATGGAGTTTAGAGACTCATGCCGTTAAAGAGTATAAAATTCAGATCTGAAAATGTCATGAGATACAAAATAAGTCTCTAAAAGTTGTTTAAATACTAAACTAGTAACCTAGGTTTACAGAAAATGAGTAAACTAAGATAAGTGGTGCAGAAATCCACTTCTGGGGCCCACTTGGTGTGTGCTGGGGCTGAGACTTAAGCTTCTCACATGCCTGGGCTGTTTCTGGAGTTGAACGCCAGGTTGTAACCTGTTTCTAGCGTTGAACTCCAACTTGTAACCTGCTTCTGGCACTGAACGCCAGATTGCAACATGGAACTGGCGTTGAGCGCCAGTTTACGTCATCTATCTTCGCGTAAAGTATAGACTATTATCTATTGCTGGAAAGCCCTGGATGTCTACTTTCCAACCCAATTGAGAGAGCGCCAATTGGACTTTTATAGCTCCAAAAAATTCATTCCGAGTGCAGGGAGATCAGAATCCAACAGCATCAGCAGTCCTTTTTCAGCCTAAATCAGGTTTTTGCTTAGTTCCCTCAATTTCAGTCAGAAGATACCTGAAATCACAGAAAAACACAAAAACTCATAGTAAAGTCCAAAAATATAATTTTTGCTTAAAAACTAATAAAATTCTATTAAAAAGCTAATTAAAACATGCTAAAATCTACATGAAATTACCCCTAAAAAGCGTATAAAATATCCGCTCATCAAGAAGCATCTCAATTCCTGCCATTGGAGCAAACAATTTTGAGCTGAAACCTCAACTAGTTGCTCTAATGCATTAGAACTGCAAGTTACATGGACTTCCATCAGAAGATCCCTACCAGTTTTTAACTGAGTTCTTGCAGATCTGTGAGACTGTTAAGACTAATGGAGTAGATCCTGAAGTCTACAGGCTCATGTTTTTCCCTTTTGCTGTAAGAGACAGAGCTAGAGCATGGTTGGACTCACAACCTAAAGGTAGCCTGGATTCTTGGGATAAGCTGGTCACGGCCTTCTTAGTTAAGTTCTTTCCTACTCAAAAGCTGAGCAAGCTTAGAGTAGATGTTCAGATCTTCAAGCAAAAAGATGGTGAATCCCTCTATGAAGCTTGGGAAAGATACAAGCAGATGACCAAAAAGTGTCCTTCTGACATGTTTTCAGAGTGGACCATGATAGATATATTCTATTATGGTCTATCTGAGTTCTCTAAAATGTCACTGGACCATTCTGCAGGTGGATCCATTCACCTAAAGAATATGCCTGCAGAAGCTCAGGAACTTATTGAAATGGTTGCAAATAACCAATTTATGTACACTTCTGAGAGGAATTCCGTGAATAATGGGACGCCTCAGAGGAAGGGAGTTCTTGAAATTGATGCTCTGAATGCCATATTGGCTCAGAACAAAATGTTGACTCAGCAAGTCAACATGATTTTTCAAAGTCTGAATGGATGGCAAAATGCATCCAACAGTACTAAAGAGGCATCTTCTGAAGAAGAAGCTTATGATCCTGAGAACACTGTAATGGCAAAGGTAAATTACATGGGTGAAACTTATGGAAACACCTATAATTCATCATGGAGAAATCATCCAAATTTCTCATAGAAGGATCAACAAAAGCCTCAACAAGGCTTTAATAATGGTGGAAGAAATAGGCTCAGCAATAGCAAGCCTTTTCCATCATCTTCTCAGCAACAGATAGAGAATTCTGAGCAGAGCTCCTCTAACTTAGCAAACATAGTCTCTGATCTGTCTAAGGCCACTTTAAGTTTCATGAGTGAAACAAGGTCCTCCATCAGAAATTTGGAGGCACAAATGGGCCAGCTGAGTAAGAAAGTCATAGAAACTCCTCCTAGTACTCTCCCAAGCAATACTGAAGAGAATCCAAAAGGAGAGTGTAAGGCTATTGACATAATCAACATGGCCGAACCTAGAGAGGAAGGAGAGGACATGAATCCCAATGAGGAAGACCTCATGGGATGTCTCTCAAGAAAGAAGGAGTTCCCTATTGAGGACCTAAAGGAATCTGAAGGTCATATAGAGACCATAGAGATCCCATTAAATCTCCTTCTGCCATTCATGAGCTCTAAAGACTATTCTTCCTTTGAAGAGGAAGAAGTTGTAACTGGAGAGCAAGTTGCTCAATATCTAGAAGCTATCATGAAGCTGAATGCCAAGTTGTTTGGTAATGAGACTTGGGAAGGTGAACCTCCCTTGCTCATTAGTGAACTAGATACATCGGTTCAGCAAACTTTACCTCAAAAGAGACAGGATCCTGGTAAATTCTTAATACCCTGTACCATAGGCACCATGACCTTTGACAAGGCTCTGTGTGACCTAGGGTCAGGCATAAATCTTATTCCACTCTCTGTAATGGAGAAGCTAGGGATCATTGAGGTACAGCCTGCCATATTCTCATTACAAATGGCAGACAAGTCAGTAAGACAAGCTTATGGATTGGTAGAGGACGTGTTAGTGAAGGTTGAAGGCCTTTACATCCCTACTGATTTCATAATCTTAGACACTAGGAAGGAAGAGGATGAATGCATCATCCTTGGAAGACCTTTCCTAGCCACAACAGGAGCTGTGATAGATGTTAACAGATGAGAATTAGTCCTTCAATTGAATGGGGACTACCTTGTGTTTAAGACCCAAGGGTGTTCTTCTGTATACATGGAGAGGAAGCATGAAAAGCTTCTTTCAGTACAGAGTCAAACAAAGCCCCCACAGCCAAACTCTAAGTTTGGTGTTGGGAGGACACAGCCAAACTCTAAGTTTGGTGTTGAATCCCCACATCCAAACTCTAAGTTTGGTGTTGGGAGTTTACAACATTGACCTGATCACCTGTGAGGTTCCATGAGAGTCCACTGTCAAGCTAGTGACATTAAAGGAGCGCTTATTGGGAGGCAACCCAATTTTTATTTATCTAATTTTATTTTTATTTCATTGTTCTTTTATGTTTTATTAGGTTCATGATCATGTGGAGTCATAAAAAAAATTACTAAAATTAAAAATAGAATAAAAAACAGCAAAAGAAATAGCACACCCTGAAGGAAGGGCTTACTGGCATTTAAACGCCAGTAAGGAGCATCTGGCTAGCGTTCAATGCCAGAACAGAGCATGGGTCTTGCGTTGAACGCCAGAAACAAGCAACATCCTAGCGTTTAAACACCAGGAATACACCCTGAGGAAAGCTGGGGCTGAACGCCAAAAACAAGCATGGAACTAGCGTTCAACGCCAGAAACATGCTGCAAATGGGCGTTGAACGCCCAAAACAAGCATGAAGCTAGCGTTCAACGCCAGAAACAAGCATCAATCTTGCGTTAAACACCAGGATTGCATGCAGAAGGCGTTTTACACGCCTCATTGGTGCAAGGATGTAAATCCTTGACACCTCAGGATCTGTGGACCCCACAGGATCATCTCAGGATCTATGGACCCCACAGGATCCCCACCTACCTCAACTCACCTTATCTCTTCTTCACACAATCCAATAACACTCTTCCCCAAAAACCCTTCACCAATCACCTCAATCTCTCTTCCCCATCACCTCTTCACCACTCACATCCATCTACCCTTCCCCATAAACCCCACCTGCCTTCAAAATTCAAAATCTCTTTTCCACCTAAACCCACCCTAAATGGCCGAACCTACCCCCTCTCCCCTCACTATATAAACCCCTCTATCCTTCCTCATTTTCACACACCCTAACCCTCTCTTCTTTACCTTGGCCAAACCCACACACCTCCACCTTTCATCCATATTTTCTTCTTCTTCTTCTCTTCTTTCTTCATTTGCTCGAGGACGAGCAATAATTCTAAGTTTGGTGTGGTAAAAGCATAGCTTTTTTGTTTTTCCATAACCAATGATGGCACCTAAGGCCGGAGAAACCTCTAGAAAAGGGAAAGGGAAGACAAAAGCTTCCACCTCTGAGTCATGGGAGATGGAGAGATTCATATCCAAAGCCCATTAAGACCACTTTTATGATGTTGTGGCCAAGAAGAAAGTGATCCCTGAGGTCCCTTTCAAGCTCAAGAAAAATGAGTATCCGGAGATCCGACATGAGATCTAAAGAAGAGGTTGGAAAGTTCTGACCAACCCCATTCAACAAGTCGGAATCCTAATGGTTCAAGAGTTGTATGCCAATGCATGGATTACTAGGAACCATGATCAAAGTATGAACCCGAATCCAAAGAATTATCTTACATGGTTTGGGGGAAATACTTAGATTTTAGTCCGAAAAATGTGAGGTTGGCATTCAACTTGCCCATGATGCAAGGAGATGAACGCCCCTACACTAGAAGGGTCAACTTTGACCAAAGGTTGGACCAAGTCCTCATGGAAATATGTGTGGAAGGAGCTTAATGGAAAAGTGACTCAAGAGGCAAGCCGGTTCAATTGAGAAGACTGGACCTTAAGCTTGTGGCTAGAGGATGGTTGGAGTTCATCCAATGCTCCATCATCCCTACTAGTAACCGATTCGAAGTTACTGTGGATTGGGCCATCATGATCCATAGCATCATGATTGGAGAGAAAGTAGAAGTTCATGAAGTCATCTCTCTTGAATTCTACAAAATAGCCGAAAAGCGCTTCACCATGGCAAGGCTAGCTTTTCCTCATGTTACTTGCCATCTATGTTACTCAGCGGGTGTTATCATAGAAGGAGACATCCCCATTGAGGAGGATAAGTCCATCACTAAGAAAAGGATGTGAAGTTGAACCTATTCATTGAACATATCTGGTGGGCATCTTCTTGTTAAGTCCTTGAACCTCTCCCATGCCTCATAGAGAGTCTCACCATCTTGTTGCCTGAAAGTTTGCACCTCAGCTCTCAGCCTGTTAATTCTTTAAGGAGGGTAGAACCTTGCCAAAAATTTGTTCACCACATCTTCCCAATTTGTTAAGCTCTTCTTTGTAAAGGATTCAAGCCACTTGGATGCTTTGTCCTTGAGTGAAAAAGGGAACAAAAGCAGCATATAGACATCCGGGTGGACTCCATTAGACTTCACAGTGTCACAAATTTTTAGGAAGGTGGTTAGATGTTGATTAGGGTCTTCTTGAGCACTTCCTCCAAATGAGCTGTTGTTCTGAACAAGGGTGATGAGCTGGGGTTTTAGTTCAAAGTTGTTGGCATGTATGGTGGGCTTTTGGATGCTACTTCCACAGTTTCCTGGGTTTGGATTAATGTAAGAGCCTAGAACGCTCCTCTCTTGCCCAGCATGATTTACAGGGCCTTCTCTGGCATGGTTGTGAGCTTCTCCTTCTTGATTGTTTTCCAAGTTCTCTTCCATGTTGGTTTCAAAATACTCTTCCTCTTCCTCAGCACCAACAACTCCTTTCCCTCTTGTTTCCCTCCTTAGTCTCCAGAGGGTCCTTTCAGGTTCTGAATCAAAGGAAGTTGAAGCTCCCCCTCTTCTACCTGTCATACAACTAACAAAACACACAGCAAGAGATGAAATGAAGAGATTTTTCTTGTTAGTGTGAGTGGTGTAAATAATCAAACAGTTAGTGGGTTAGTGAGCAGAATTGTAAATAATAACAAAGAAAGAAAGAAAATAGAGAGGGTATAGGGGATGAGGAAGAAACTAAACAAGCTGAAGATAAACGACTGAATAACATAAATAAACAAAGGAAAAATGATCAATCTAGTGGACTTCCAACTTGATCATTGTTGATACAAAATCAATCCCCGGCAACGATGCCATAAACTTGATGCATGAAAACTTGTCTCGCAACAAATTTCCCTTCGGCAAGTATACCAAATTATCGTCAAGTAAAAACTCACAATAGAGTGAGGTTGAATCCCACAGGGATTGATTGGTCAAGCAACTTTAGTTGGAAGAGTATGCTAGTTGAGCTAAACAGAATATAGTTTGAGAATTGCAGAAAATTAAATGGCGGGAAAGTAAATAGCAGAAAACAAAGTGCAGAATCTTAGATGGGGATTTGGGGGAATGAGCATGGAAATAAATGATAGAAAGTAAAGAGAATGGGTAAGATCAGAAATGGGGAATTCATTGGGCTCAGGAGATGTTGTATTCTCCGGATCAAATTCATTTTCATCTCTTCCTCAGTCAAAGCATCTATTGATCTCCTTGGCAATCTTGGGTGATTGGATTCCAATTCCTTGGCAACCCAATCTCTCTAAGCTTGAACAATTGCCCAATTTCTTGATTTAATTGCTCATGGGAAGAGATGAAGTTTGGTCACTGATTATACCACATGTATTTCCAAATCAAAGTGTTGGAAGGATTACATGTCACTATATCTGCCCATACCACAATTTGGTCCAACATGAGAAAGTATTTCTAGCATGATCTCCTCATCCCTTTTCCAAGGCTCAGAGGAGATCCAATTATGGAGAGTTTCTTTTCCAAGACAACTAACCAATTAAATTAAGATCGAAAGCTTTCTAGTAAATCAAAAGAGAAGAAAGAAGAAGAAGAATGAAAACTATAATTGATCCATCAAATTACAACAGAGCTCCCTAACCTAATGAAAGGGGTTTAGTTGTTCATAGCTCTGGAAATGGAAAATGGCAGAAAAAAAATACATGCTTAGCTAAAAGTGCAGAAAAGTAAATATACAGAGGGTAGTTCTCCAAAGTGCCAAGCTCTCTATAGTTCAAAACTACTCCTATATACTACTCTTCTTGGTCTTCTAGTGAGTTCTCCATGTCCTGGATGTGGGCCTTAGATCTTGAGTTAAAGCAGTTACAATCTTTAGTGGGCTCAGCTTGCAGAAAAGTGTGAATTAGGCATGGGCATTAGTGATTTTAACGTTAAGTGAGATTGTGGGTTCGAGAACGTTAGTGGCAATCACCTTTTTAACTAACGTTCCAACCCCAATAGCCGACATTAACTCCAACGTTAGTGGCACTAACGTGACCACTAACGTTGCCTTATGAACCTTCGCAAGCGTTATTGGGTCTCACCTTTCCCAATAACGTTGCCTTGTGCCCCTTGTCCCTACGTTAGAGTTCACGTTAGTATAACTAACGTGGCTCTTAACGTGGGTATGCCTCATCTTCGAGAGCGTTAGTGACACTTACCTTTGTCACTAATGCTCCAAGTGCCCCTACTCTCCACGTTAGAGCTCACGTTAACTAAGTTAACGTGGCCACTAACGTGGTAGTGAATGCCATCTCCAACGTTAGTGACAAAGGTGAGTGTCACTAACATTGGCTCATAAATCTTAGCTCCACGTTAACTTTCACGTTAGTGGTCTTAACGTGACCACTAACGTGGGCAATGCTAGTTTGATCCAACGTTAGTGACAAAGGTGAGTGTCACTAACGTTGGCATTGCTCCTCTCTTCCACGTTAGAATTCACATTAACTAAGTTAACGTGACTCTTAACGTGGCTCATTGCCAATTTTTGGAGCGTTAGTGGTGTTCACGTTTACCACTAACGCTGGAGCTCTCTTTGTCTCCACGTTAACTACCACGTTAACCTAGTTAACGTCGCAATTAACGTGGGCTTATGATGGCTTTGCAGGCGTTATTGGTGATCACTTTTCTTGTTAACGTTGCAAGCTCATTCCCATTCCACGTTAGTGGTCACATTAACTAGGTTAACGTGGCTACTAACGTAGTTCTTCTTTGCATCCTTTGTCCTGAAAGCAAGCAAATAAAGTACATTAAAGCTCTAGCCAAAGCCATGAGATTATGCATCATTGATTTGTCATTCAATTCTTGCAAAATCCTCACAAAATCATGTAAAATTCACAATAGTTGCTTGAATCAAGGGGTGAGTGTATTTTCATCCAAAACTTGCCTTATTCTCTAAGAAAATGCATGAAACTACCCTAAAACAGTAAAGAAAAGGTCAGTGAAACTGGCCTAGATGCCCTGGCATCACCTTTTTCAAGGCTCAGAGGAGATCCAACTATGGAGAGTTTCTTTTCTTAGACAACTAACCAATTGAATTAAGATTGAAAGCTTTCTAGTAAATCAAGAGAAAAGAAAGAGGAAGAAGAATGAAAACTATAATTGATCCATCAAATTACAACAGAGCTCCCTAACCCAATGAAAGGGGGTTTAGTTGTTCATAGCTCTGGAAATGGAAAATGGTAGAGAAGAGTACATTCTTCACAAAACTAGAAAATGCAGAAAGTAAATATACAGAGTGTAGTTCTCCAAAAGTGCCAAGCTCTCTCTACTTCAAAACTACTCCTATATATACTACTCTTCTTGATCTTCTAGTTAGTTCTTCAAGTCTTGGATATGGGCTTTTCATCTTGAGTTGAAGCAGTTACAATCTTTAGTGGGCTCAACTTTGTTTGCAGAAAAGTGTGAGTTAGGCATGGACGTTTGATGAGCAGATAATTTATACGCTTTTTGGCATTGTTTTTAGTATGTTTTTAGTATATTTTAGTTAGTTTTTATTATATTTTTATTAGTTTTTAGTTAAAATTCACTTTTCTGGACTTTACTATGAGTTTGTGTATTTTTCTGTGATTTCAGGTATTTTCTGGCTGAAATTGAGGGACCTGAGCAAAAATCTGATTCAGAGGCTGAAAAGGACTGCAGATGCTGTTGGATTCTGACCTCCCTGAACTCGAGGTGAATTTTCTGGAGCTACAGAAGCCCAATTGGCTCGCTCTTAACGGCGTTGGAAATTAGACATCCTGGGCTTTCCAGCAATATATAATAGTCCATACTTTGCCCGAGATTTGATGGCCCAAACCGGCGTTCCAAATCAGCTCAAAACTGCCTGGCGTTAAACGCCGGAACTGGCACAAGAATGGGAGTTAAACGCCCAAACTGGCATAAAAGCTGGCGTTTAACTTCAAGAAAAGTCACTACACGAAAATGCTTCAATGCTCAGCCCAAGCACACACCAAGTGGGCCCGGAAGTGGATTTTTATGTCATTTACTCATTTCTGTAAACCCTAGGCTACTAGTTCTCTACAAATAGGACCTTTTACTATTGTATTCATATCTTTTGATCACTTTAGATCTTAGGATCATCTTTTGATCATGTTTTTATGATTGAACCCTCTTTGGGAGGCTGGCCATTCGGCCATGCCTAGACCTTGTTCTTATGTATTTTCAACGTTGGAGTATTAATGCAATTACTATTGTTCTTCTATTCAATTCAGCTTATTCTTGTTCGAAGATACTCATTCGCACCCAAGAACATGATGAATGTGATGATTATGTGACGCTCATCATCATTATCACTTATGAACGTGTGCCTGACAACCACTCCCGTTCTACAAGCAAACAAGGCTTGAATGTTTATCTCTTGGATTCCTTAATCGGAATCTTCGTGGTATAAGCTAGAATTCATGGCGGCATTCAAGAGAATCCGGAAGGTCTAAACCTTGTCTATGGTATTCTGAGTAGGATTCAATGATTGAATGACTGTGACGAGCTTCAAACTCCTAAAGGCTGGCCGTTAGTGACAGACGCAAAAGAATCAATGGATTCTATTCCAACCTGATTGAGAACCGACAGATGATTAGCCATGCTGTGACAGAGCATTTGGACCATTTTCACCGAGAGGATGGGACTGTAGCCACTGACAATGATGATGCCCAACATACAGCTTGCCATGGAAAGGAGTAAGAAGGATTGGATGAAGACAGTAGAAAAGTAGAGAGACGGAAGGGACAATGCATCTCCATACGCTTATCTAAAATTCTCACCAATGAATTACATAAGTATCTCTATCTTTATTCTATGTTTTATTCATATATCATCCATAACCATTTGAATCCGCCTGACTGAGATTTACAAGGTGACCATAGCTTGCTTCATACCAATAATCTCCATGGGATCGACCCTTACTCGCATAAGGTTTATTACTTGGACAACCCAGTGCACTTGCTGGTTAGTTGTGCGAAGTTGTGATAAAGTGTTGAGATTGCAATTGAGCGTACCATGTTGATGGCACCATTGATGATCACAATTTTGTGCACCAAGTTTTTGCCGCCGTTGCCGGGGATTGTTTGAGTTTGGACAACTGACGGTTCATCTTGTTGCTTAGATTGGGTATTTTTCTTCAGAGTTCTTAAGAATGAATTCTAGTGTTTCAAGGTGATGTTCTTATCATCACCAAAGCTGATTGATTCTCATCAATTTAGCTCTTGAATGTAATGTCCTGCTGAAGCTTGGCTAGCCATGTCTAATTTCTTTAGACTAAAACTTTAGACTAACATTGCATGATTCCTGGAATTCTCATTAAGAATTTTGATATCTTTATTTTCTTTTCCACTTAATTTTCGAAAAATCCAAAAAAATTACAAAATCATAAAAACCAAAAATATTGTATGTTTCTTGTTGTGTCTAGTGTCTCATGTTAAGTTTGGTGTCAATTGCATGTTTCTGTTCTTCTTGCATTCATTCATGTGTCTTAAGTGATCTTCAAGATGTTCTTGATGATTTCCTTGCTCTGATCTTTAAATTCTCTTGTCTTGAGTATTTTTGTTGTTTGTCATATGCATTCTCATTTTGTTATTGTCAGTAGTATACAAACTGCTAAGTTTGGTGTCTTGCATGCATTGTTATTTGATTTTAGTTGCATTTTGATTATTCTTCAGCATTAAAAATCCAAAAAACTTTTAATTTGTGTCTTTTCAAGTCAATAATACAGAGAATTGAAGATTCAGAACATACAGCAGAGGAATTATACAGAAAAAGCTGGGCATTCAAAACGCCTAGTGAAGAAGGAAAACTGGCATTTAAACGCCAGCCAGGGTGCCTGGTTGGGCGTTTAACCCCAAAAGGGTAGTGTTTTGGGCGTTAAACGCCAGAATGGGTACCATTCTGGGCGTTTAACGCCAGGATGGCACAAGAGAGAAGATTTTGTTTTTAATGCAAATTTTTTTCAAGTTTTCAAAATTTTTCAAAATCAAATCTTTTTCAAATCATATCTTTTCAATCATATATTTTTAAAATCAATTTCTTTCCATTTTCAAAAATACTTGATAACAATTAATGATTTGATTCAACATTTTACTTATGTTGCCTTTTCTGTTGAGAAAGGTTTAATGTCTGAATCATATCTTTCTTGTTAGGCAGGTTATTAATTTTCAAAATCAAATCTTTTTAAATTGTTTTTTCAAATCATATCTTCTCAATCACATCTTTTTAAAACCATAACTTTTCAATCATATCTTCTAATCACATCTTTTTTCAAAATAGTTTTCAATCATATCTTTTTGATTTCTAATTTTAAAATCTTTTTCAAAAATCACTTGATTTCTTTTCCACTCTTAGTTTTCGAAAATCAATTAGTATTTTTCAAAATGTTTTTAAAATCTTTTTTACTTAATTTTCGAAAATATCTTCCCCTATTCTCACATCCTTCTATTTATGGACTAACACTACTCCTCAATGCACAATTCGAACTCTATCTTTCCTTGATAAGTTCGAATTTTCTATCTCTTCCTTCTATTTTTCTTTTCCTCTGACACTTTAAGGAGTCTCTATACTGTGACATAGAGAATTCCATATTTTCTTGTTCTATTCTCTTTCATATGAGCAGGAGCAAAGACAAAAACATTCTTGTTGAGGCTGACCCTGAACCTGGAAGGACCTTGAAGCGAAAGATAAGAGAAGCTAAGGCACAATTCTCTGCAGAGGACCTAACAGAAATCTTCAAAGAAGAAGAACCCATGGCAGCCGAAAACAACAACAGTGCCAACAATGCAAGGAAGGTGTTGGGTGACTTTACTGCACCTACTCCCGACTTTTATGGGAGAAGCATCTCTATCCCTGCCATTGGAGCAAACAACTTTGAGCTTAAGTCTCAATTAGTTTCTCTAATGCAACAGAATTGCAAGTTCCATGAACTTCCATTGGAAGATCCTCATCAATTTTTAGTTGAGTTCTTGCAAATCTGTGACACTGTCAAGACCAATGGGGTTGACCCTGAAGTCTACAGACTTATGCTATTCCCTTTTGCTGTAAGAGACAGAGCTAGGATATGGTTAGACTCACAACCTAAAGAAAGCCTGAACTCTTGGGAAAAGCTAGTCAATGCCTTCTTGGCAAAGTTCTTTTCACCTCAAAAATTGAGTAAGCTTAGAGTGGAAGGCCAAACCTTCAGACAGAAGGAAGGTGAATCCCTCTATGAAGCTTAGGAAAGATACAAACAATTGATCAGAAAGTGTCGTTCTGATATGCTTTCTGAATGGAGCATCATAGGTATCTTCTATGATGGTCTGTCTGAACTGTCCAAGATGTCATTGGATAGTTCTACTGGAGGATCTCTTCATCTGAAGAAGACACCTGCAGAAGCTCAAGAACTCATTGAAATGGTTGCAAATAACCAATTCATGTACACTTCTGAAAGGAATCCTGTGAACAATGGGACAAATCAGAAGAAGGGAGTTCTTGAGATTGATACTCTGAATGCCATATTGGCTCAGAACAAAATATTGACTTAACAAGTCAATTTGATTTCTCAAAGTCTGTCTGGAGTACAAAATGCACCAGGCAGTACGAAGGATGCTTCATATGAAGAAGAAGCTTTTGATCCTGAGAACCCTTCAATGGAAGAGGTGAATTACATGGGAGAACCCTATGGAAACACTTATAACTCTTCATGGAGAAATCATCCAAATCTCTCATCGAAGGATCAACAAAGACCTCAACAAGGTTTCAAAAACAATAATGGTGGAAGAAACAGGTTTAGCAATGGCAAGCCTTTTCCATCATCTTCTCAGCAACAGACAGAGAATTCTAAACAGAACCACTCTGACTTAGCAACCATGGTCTCTGATCTAATCAAAACCACCCAAAGTTTCATGACTGAAACAAGGTCCTCCATTAGAAACTTGGAGGCACAAGTGGGACAGCTAAGCAAGAAAATTACTGAACTCCCTCCTAGTACTCTTCCAAGCAATACAGAAGAGAATCCAAAAGGAGAATGCAAGGCCATTAACATGACCCACATGGCCGAATTTGGAGAGGAGGAAGAGGCAGTGAATGCCACTGAGGAAGACCTCAATGGACGTCCACTGGACTCCAATGAGTTCCCTAATGAGGAACCATGGGAATCTGAGGCTCACACTGAGACCATAGAGATTCCATTGGATTTACTTCTGCCATTCATGAGCTCTGATGAGTATTCTTCCTCTGAAGAGGATGAGTATGTCACTGAAGAGCAAGTTGTTAAATACCTCGGAGCAATCATGAAGCTAAATGACAAGTTATTTGGTAATGAGACTTAGGAGGATGAACCCCCTTTGCTCACCAAAGAACTAGATGATTTGTCTAGGCAGAGATTACCTCAAAAGAGACAGGATCCTGGGAAGTTCTCAATACCTTCTACCATAGGCACCATGACCTTTAAGAAGGCTCTGTGTGACTTATGGTCAAGTGTAAACCTCATGCCTCTCTCTGTAATGGAGAAGCTAGGGATCTTTGAGGTACAAGCTGCAAGAATTTCACTAGAGATGGCAGAAAATTCAAGAAAACAAGCTTATGGGCTTGTAGAGGATGTTCTGGTAAAGATTGAAGACCATTACATCCCTGCAGATTTTATAGTCCTAGAGACTGGGAAGTGTAAGGAAGAGTCCATCTTCCTTAGCAGACCCTTCCTAGCCACAACAAAAGCTGTGATTGATGTGGACAGAGGAGAATTGATCATTCAAGTGAATGAAGAATCCTTTATGTTTAAGGCTCAAGGATATCCCTCTGTCACCATGGAGAGGAAGCATGAAGAGCTTCTCTCAAAACAGAGTCAAACAGAGCCCCCACAGTCAAACTCTAAGTTTGGTGTTGGGAGGCCACAACCAACTTCTAAGTTTCGTGTTGAACCCCCACATTCAAACTCTAAGTTTGGTGTTGGAAGGTTCCAACATTGCTCTGAGTATCTGTGAGGCTCCATGAGAGCCCTCTGTCAAGCTACTGACATTAAAGAAGTGCTTGTTGGGAGGCAACCCAATGTTATATTTATCTATTTTCCTTTGTATTTTATGTTTTCTGTAGGTTAATGATCATGGGAAGTCACAAAATCAATTGAAAAAGCAAAAACAAAATGAAAAACAGAAAGAAAAACAGCACACCCGGGAGGAAGATCTTGCTGGCGTTTAAATGCCAGTAAGGGCAGCAAATGGGCGTTTAACGCCCAGTCTGGCACAATTCTGGGCGTTTAACGCCAGAAAGGGGAACCAGACTGGCGTTAAACGCCAGAAAAGGGCAATATTTTGGTTTCTGAATGTATGCTTGAACAGTGCATATGTCTTTTGAATTTGTTGTTCATGAATGTTGGCTCTTGAAAGAATGATGAAAAAGGAGACATGTTACTGAGGATCTGAAAAATCATAAAAATGATTCTTGAAGCAAGAAAAAGCAGTGAATACAAAAAAAAAGAGAGAAAAAAATGAAAAAAAAGAAAAAGAAAAAAATTAATGAAGTTGTGATCCAAGGCAAAAAGAGTGTGCTTAAGAACCCTGGACACCTCTAATTAGGGACTCTAGCAAAGCTGAGTCACAATCTGAAAAGGTTCACCCAGTTATGTGTCTGTGGCATGTATGTATCCGGTGGTAATACTGGAAGACAGAATGCTTTGGGCCACGGCCAAGACTCATAAAGTAGCTGTGTTCAAGAATCATCAAACTTAACTAGGAGAATCAATAACACTATCTGGATTCTGAGTTCCTATAGAAGTCAATCATTCTAAATTTCAAAGGATAGAGTGAGATGCCAAAACTGTTCAGAGGCAAAAAGCTAAAAGCCCCGCTCATCTAATTAATACTGATCTTCATAGATGTTTTTGGAATTCATTGCATATTCTCTTCTTTTTATATTATTTGATTTTCAGTTGCTTGGGGACAAGCAACAATTTAAGTTTGGTGTTGTGATGAGCGGATAATTTATACGCTTTTTGGCATTGTTTTTAGTATGTTTTAGTATATTTTAGTTATTTTTATTATATTTTTATTAGTTTTTAGTTAAAATTCACTTTTCTAGACTTTACTATGAATTTGTGTATTTTTCTGTGATTTCAGGTATTTTCTGGCAGAAATTGAGAGACCTGAGCAAAAATCTGATTCAGAGGCTGAAAAGGACTGCAGATGCTGTTGGATTCTGACCTCCCTGCACTCGAAGTGGATTTTCTAGAGCTACAGAAGCCTAATTGGTGCGCTCTTAACAGAGTTAGAAAGTAGACATACTGGGCTTTCCAGCAATATTTAATAGTCCATACTTTGCCCGAGATTTGATGGCCCAAACCGGCGTTACAAATCAGCTCAAAACTGCCCAGCGTTAAACGCTGGAACTGGCACAAGAATGGGAGTTAAACGCCCAAACTGGCATAAAAGCTGGCGTTTAACTCCAAGAAAAGTCTCTACATGAAAATGCTTCAATGCTCAGCCCAAGCACACACCAAGTGGGCCCGGAAGTTGATTTTTATGTCATTTACTCATTTCTGTAAACCCTAGGCTACTAGTTCTCTACAAATAGGACCTTTTACTATTGTATTCATATCTTTTGATCACTTTAGATCTTAGGATCATCTTTTGATCATGTTTTTATGATTGAACCCTCTTTGGGAGGCTGGCCATTCGGCCATGCCTAGACCTTGTTCTTATGTATTTTCAACGGTGGAGTTTCTACACACCATAGATTAAGGTGTGGAGCTCTGCTGTACCTCGAGTATTAATGCAATTACTATTGTTCTCCTATTCAATTCAGCTTATTCTTGTTCTAAGATACCCATTCGAACCCAAGAACATGATGAATGTGATGATTATGTGACGCTCATCATCATTCTCACTTATGAACGCGTGCCTGACAACCACTCACGTTCTACAAGCAAACAAGGCTTGAATGTTTATCTCTTGGATTCCTTAATCGGAATCTTCGTGGTATAAGCTAGAATTGATGGTGGCATTCAAGAGAATTCGGAAGGTCTAAACCTTGTCTGTGGTATTCTGAGTAGGATTCAATGATTGAATGACTGTGACGAGCTTCAAACTCCTGAAGGCTGGGCGTTAGTGACAGACGCAAAAGAATCAATGGATTCTATTCCAACCTGATTGAAAACCGACAGATGATTAGCCATGCTGTGACAGAGCATTTGGACCATTTTCACTGAGAGGACGGAACTGTAGCCATTGACAATGGTGATGCCCAGCATACAGCTTGCCATGGAAAGGAGTAAGAAGGATTGGATGAAGACAGTAGGAAAGCAGAGAGACGGAAGGGACAAAGCATCTCCATACGCTTATCTGAAATTCTCACCAATGAATTACATAGGTATCTCTATCTTTATTCTATGTTTTATTCATATATCATCCATAACCATTTGAATCCGCCTGTCTGAGATTTACAAGGTGACCATAGCTTGCTTCATACCAACAATCTCCGTGGGATCGACCCTTACTCGCGTAAGGTTTATTTCTTGGACGACCCAGTGCACTTGCTGGTTAGTTGTGCGAAGTTTTGATAAAGTGTTGAGATTGCAATTGAGCGTACCATGTTGATGGCGCCATTGATGATCACAATTTCGTGCACCAACGTTAGTTAGGATGTTAGTGGCGTTAACGTTAAGTGAAAATGTGGGTTCGAGAACGTTAGTGATGATCACCTTTTTCATTAACGTTCCAATCCAAAATGATCTACGTTAACTTCAACGTTAGTGGCACTAATGTGACCACTAACGTTGCCTCTTGGTCCTTCGCAAACGTTATTGGCACTCACCTTTTCCAATAATGTTGCTTTTTGCCCCCTTTTCCCACGTTAGAGTTCACGTTAGTATAACTAACGTGACCCTTAACGTGGGCATGCCTAAGCTTCTAGAGCGTTAGTGACACTTACCTTTGTCACTAACGCTCTAAACGCCCCTCCTTCCTGTGTTAGAGTTCACGTTAATTGGATTAACGTGGCCACTAACGTGGTGGTAATTGCCATCTCCAACGTTAGTGACAAAGGTGAGTGTCACTAACGTTGGCTTATCATGCTTGGCTCCACGTTACTCTTCACGTTAGTGGTCTTAACGTGACCACTAACGTGGGCACTCTTGGCTTAGTCCAACGTTAGTGACAATGGTGAGTGTCACTAACATTGGCGATTGCTTCTCATCCCACGTTAGAGTTCACGTTAATTAGATTAACATGACTCTTAACGTGGCTTAATTGTGCCTTTGTGGAATGTTAGTGGCATTCACTTTTACCACTAACGTTGGAGCTCCTCTTCTTCCTCTACGTTAGCTACCACGTTAATGTAGTTAATGTGGCAACTAACGTGGGCTATGATGGCTTCAAAGGAGTCATTGGCGATCACTTTTTCCATTAACGCTACAAGCTTGTCCCCATTCTACGTTAGTAGTCACGTTAATTAGATTAACGTGGCTGCTAACGTGGCTCCTTCTTGCTTCCTTTGTCCAGAAATCAAGCAATCAAAGTGCATCAAAGCTCTGTTCCAAGTCATGAGATTTCGCATCATCAATTATATTATTAAAGTACTGCCTAATCCTCATGAAATCATGTAAAGTTCACAATATTTGCTTGAATCAAGGTGTAAGTGTATTTTAGTCCAAAACTTTCTTATTTACTAAGAAATTGCATGAAACTACCCTAAAACAGTAAAAAAAAGGTCAGTGAAACTGGCCAAGATGCCCTGGCATCAGTTAAGAGCTGTACTTGCAACGCCAGTTTTCTTAATAATTCTTAATCTGCTAATTTCCGCCACGTCATTCGGCATTCGTGGAGCTTTGGCGTCTGGAGACCTACACGTTTCATCTCCCGTGGGGTGAGGTCACTATGACCCTGCAGGACGTGGCGTACCACCTGGGCCTACGTGCACACGGGAATCCCGTTGGGGGGTGCCTTCGTGACTTTGGTAGGTGGTACAACACAGAGACGTGGGCCATGGTAGAGCAGCTGTTTGGTGCCATCCCTCCGGTGGTGGCACAGCAGGTGGCGCAGAGGAAGGAGTCTTTCATGATAAAGTTGGTTTGGTTGCGTGATCGTGTTTGCCAGATGCCCCCGACCGATGATCCTGAGACCGTCTGACAGTATGCCCAATGCTACATTATGTTACTGATCGGAGAGTATCTGTCGACAGTATCTGTTTACAACCTGGTGCACGTACGGTGGCTACCGCTTCTCCGGGACTTCACAGAGTGCAGAGCGTTATCATGGCGCTCTGCTGTGCAGGCTTGGACTTACCAGTCACTTTGTTTGGCGGAACACCCATTCTCAGCTTGACGGCACTGCACATGGTTCTTTAACCGGTCCGATTCAATCACTCGGTACTCAGCACTCCTTCGAATACTGTAGTTTTTCACACCCTGAAGCACTGCCTCCCGGCTTCTAAACTTGTGGCCGACCCGAAACTCTACACCACTGTCTAGGTTGTAATCCTCTTCACCCGTGTCAAGAAAGGGAGTCCTCTCATGCATGGCGTCCACATCCAGACTATGATAGTGAAATGGAACTGCTAAAAGCGCCGGTATTAGAAGAGGTGGAGGCAGGACGTGGCGGGCCGCAGTCGGAACGGGTATCTCCAGAACACACTCATTCTCAACCCCACTATCAGACAAGTAGCTATCACCACTGTTCGCCACGTAATCCTCGTCCAACTCCTCCTCGCCCTCCTCTGCCTCATCCACTGGAACGGCAATATGAATGGGCGATGGTGCAAGAGATCGGTCATCCTGGACATAGGTCGAGTGTACGAAAGAACCACCGCCACTGTGTCCTACCTCTGCAAATAGCTCCATTACTTGCTCCACCTTGATCCTCCCATGGTTGTCGAATATCACTCGCACATGCTCGTCCCCTTGAAGTCAGAATAGTCGAAACCGGAAAACTCCGTTACCCATGGGGGACAGCAACCTATACACCACCCTTCCGATCTCCCTCGCTTCTGTACTACCGAACTTGCTCAATATCAAACTCTTCACATCCGACAACGTATTCACATGCTGAGTACGAAACAATATCAGATCCTCGCACTCAAATGTCACCCCGTTGTCGCCATTTCTCATATGGCAATTGGGATATATATATATATATCGTTTACAGTGTAAACGAGATAGCCACGACGCAGCTGATGTGTCATATCTCGTTTACACCGGGGAACGCAAATCGGTAAATATTTTTAAAATTATTTATTTCGGTAATTAATTCTTTTATTTTATTTATTTAAATAAAAAATCCGTGTTTGAGATGATAGTTTTTAAAAGTTGGGGATATTTTTTTAGGGTACTAAGGAGAGTTTTTTAAAATTAGTTTGTATTTATTAAAATTTAAAATTAAAATATGTGATATAATTTTATATATTAATTAATATTTAAATTTAATTTTTATATAAATGTCTATTATAATATTTTTAAATTTTAAAAATTATTTTACTAAATATATTTGTTATTATTTGGACTTATTAAAAATTTTTATCAATTTAATTTATCAAATACAAATACTAAAACTTTTAAAAAGTAAAAGTTTTACTAAATTAAGTCTTATTCTCTAATATCAATGTTCTAAAAATCGCATCAATTATCGAATCGGTCTAGTTATTAATTTATTAATTTAAAAATTTAACAATTGCAACCGTAGTTTAATTGAAATAATCAAATTATAATAAAATACTTAAAAATTATATTTTTATTATTTTAACATATATTTGTACTAAGATTTTATATTAGTGTTATATTATAATTATAATTATTTGACTAAATTTTTTATAATTTATAATATTTAAATTCTAACTAAATTTAAGAATTTAGAAGTTTTAAACTTTTAAACATTTAAATTTTTTTTAAAACACAATATAATTTTTAATATATACTTTCAAATAAAATATATTTTATATTGTATAAATAGATTATTTATATTAATATTTTAAGCATAGGTATAATTTTTTGGGTCATATTATTGTTTTTGTAAGCTATAAATGTATAATTTAGTGGCCCCGACCACAAACTATGGCAGTGATGTGATTTGGACAATAAGATCAACTTTTAGTTTCCTCCCTTTTGCTGCTGTGGATAAGGATTTGACATTTTTTTTGGTATACTAAACGGGGTTGGAAGCCCAAAATTACATTATAGAAATAGTTCGGGGTAGTACAGCCCCTCTAGCATCATCTAAGACAATGTTCCTAAGCTCTGCTGATGGTAAGTCAACAAAATGAAATCCCAGTGCTGCCATCAAGCTTTTACGGGATAAGAAGTCTGCTCCTTTGTTTCCTTCCCTGTATATATGTCTGAATTCAATTTTCCATTCCCTTATCATCATTTAGTGAATTTGTCTAACCAGTGGCTCGTGATGATTCATGCACCGCTTGGGTTTGATAATTAGGTTGTACACCGCTCTAGCATCAATTTCAAACATGATTCTTCTTAGTCTAAGCTCCCAATCTGTTCTCAATCCATGTAGTAGTCCCTATAATTCTGCCTGAAAAGCTATACAATTTTCTATATTCACCATATATCCAGCCAACCATTTACCATGTTCATTCCTAATTATGCCACCGCATCCCGCTTTTCCAGGGTTGCCCAAGGAGGATAAGGATTTGACATTAAATTTGTATATAGTCAGTAAAAAGAGAATAATTTTTTTTGGGCTCAAATGGAAGCCCATATCTATTAACCCTAGTATATCACTCCTCAAGTCCTCATATTCATAGTTTCATGCCATAGCCACCAATCCCGCATAACTCCCTTCATAGTTTCATATCCGATTCATCAATGCCGCGCCACCCTATATCTGTCGTCCCTGTGGCATGCCGTTCCAGATCCACCGAAATTCCGCGTCGAAAGACTCCATTTTCCTTCTTTGTTTCTCATGTTTCTATTTTTCTCCATTGTGTTTATATCTTTTTTTGTCTTTTTTAAGAGTGTATTCTTTTGTATTTTTTCACATTGTTTATGTCTCTTTATATTATTTATGTTTTTTTCTTTTTTTGTTTTGCTTTTTATATTATTTATTTTACTTTTTTAGAGATTTTTGAATGTTGAATGCTTGGATGTTACGGATAGTAAGCGTGAAAGATGAATTAAGAGAAGACATTGATGATAAGAGTCAATGACCGCCATTGTCTCTATTAATTTCAATGCTTATTCAGGTGGCTTTTTATGTAGAGAAACCCCAGCGGATGAGTCCATCATTGCTCTCGAGGTTTGAGACACACCATCATAAAAAGCTTGGATTTGAATCCATTCGGAAAAGTATGATGTGGACATCTTCTAAGTGTAAGAACCTAAGTTTTTAAGTAAAATCGCTTAAGTAGAGTAGAATAATTTAATTATTCGGAATAGATTCAAAAATATAAAAAAATATTTTTTCTAAATATAAAGGTGAGATTCGGATTTAGTAGATTTTTCTGAGTGGAAAAATGTTTTCTTCTGAAAATGCGTACCGATAGATTAGCTGGCAGTACCGGCTTAAGTCTGTCCAGTATTGCATGAGAGAAAATAAAATAGTAGAAAATCTTAGAAAAGTATTGGAATAGCAAGTCGGACACTTTGATGAGCGGATATTTTATACGCTTTTTGGGGGTAATTTCATATAGATTTTAGCATGTTTTAATTAGTTTTTAATAGAATTTTATTAGTTTTTAAGCAAAAATCATATTTCTAGACTTTACTATGAGTTTGTGTGTTTTTCTGTGATTTCAGGTATTTTCTGGCTGAAATTGAGGGAGCTAAGCAAAAATCTAATTTAGGCTGAAAAAGGAATGCTGATGCTGTTGGATTCTGACCTCCCTGCACTCGTAATGGATTTTTTGGAGCTACAAGAGTTCAATTGGCGCGCTCTCAATTGGGTTGGAAAGTAGACATCCAGGGCTTTCCAGCAATATATAATAGTCCATACTTTGCGCGAAGATAGACAATGTAAACTGGCGTTCAACGCCAGTTCCATGTTGTAGTCTGGCATCCAGCGCCAGAAACAGGTTAGAAGTTGGAGTTCAATGCCAAAAACACGTTACAACCTGGCGTTCAACTCCAGAAACAGCTCAGACACGTGAGAAGCTTAAGTCTCAGCCCCAGCACACACCAAGTGGGCCCCAGAAGTGGATTTCTGCACCAATTATCTCAGTTTACTCATTTTCTGTAAACCTAGGTTACTAGTTTAGTATTTAAACAACTTTTAGAGACTTATTTTGTATCTCATGACATTTTTAGATCTGAATTTTATACACTTTGACGGCATGAGTCTCTAAACTCCATTGTTGGGGGTGAGGAGCTCTGCAGCATCTCGATGAATTAATGCAATTATTTATGTTTTTTCATTCAAACATGCGTGTTCCTATCTAAGATGTTCATTCGCGCTTAACTATGGAGAAGGTGGTGATCCGTGACACTCATCACCTTCCTCAATCCATGAACGTGTGTCTGACAACCACCTCCATTCTATATCAGATTGAATGAGTATCTATTAGATTCCTTAACCAGAATCTTCGTGGTATAAGCTAGAATAGATGGCGACATTCATGAGAATCCGAAAAGTCTAAACCTTGTCTGTGGTATTCCAAGTAGGATTCTGGGATTGGATGACTGTGACGAGCTTCAAACTCGCGAGTGTTGGGCATGATGACAAATGCAAAAGAATCAATGGATTCTATTCCGACATGATCGAGAACCAACAGCTGATTAGCCGTGCTGTGACAGAGCATTTGGACCATTTTCACTGAGAGGATGGGAAGTAGCCATTGACAACGGTGACACCCTGCATAGAGCTTGCCATGGAAGGAACTTTGCACTTTTGCATGAGTTGAATATTACATTACAGGAATTCAGAAGACAAAGCATCTCCAAAACTCCAACATATTCTCCATTATTGCACAACAAGTAATTATTTCATGCTCTTCTAATTTTTTTAGTAATTCAAATTGATAATTATAATTGATTGATAAACGAAATTTAGCATGTCGATTTAGAATTCAATGATGAATATGATCGTGAGTATAGTCTAATCGACACTTAAACTTCGCATCAAACAATCCTACAATCTATAACCGAGAGTACTAGTCTCCCGAGTCGTCCTCCCTTGGAATTGCTAGAGAATGCATCTTATTGATTAGAAAGCCTCGTTCTGATTCTTTGAGGGTTTAGCAAAATAGATGACAAACAAGCAATTTTAGAAGACTTGGCCTAGGGTCGGCATTAGAAATTCTATCATTATAGCTTCCTCAATGATGATAACAATTAGGCCTTGCTTCATTTAGTTAACCCCTAGGTATAGAGGAAAGTCAAATGAGAGTAACTAACTTGAGTCACAAGTCCTAGTTTTACCCTAGGGAAATCTAGCTTTAGTGCACTTCAAGTCAATTAGCAATTTCTAATTCCAAATCAACAATTGATATAAGCTATTCAACTCTTTCTAATGGTCCAAACCCTATGCCAAGTAAGAAACTTTTACTCCATAACTAGTGTTGGCATTTTATCAAACAATTGATGAGCAAGGATGAAAGGCATAGTAAAAATGAGAAGAAGTTAGAATTAAAAGTGCTTCAACACAAGAAATTAGCAACAATCAACAAAGAACAACAATGGAAATGAACTTCTCAAGAAATTGATAGAATCCAAAACTACAAAGTTGAATCTAGGATCTATGAGAATTGAGCAATTACAAGCACTAATTGAGATTAGAGAAGAAGATCTATAACATGAACAAAGTAAATTGAGAATTGCAATGGATCTCACCAAAGAGTGATTGAGAATTCAGAAGTTGAAGAAGATGAACCCTAATGAGAGCTTGGAATCTCTCTCTCTACCCCAAGAGTGTAACTACCACTAGCAAAAATATATAGGACCATCTAAAATGAACAAAAAGTCCCTTAACCCTTCAACCCCTGGTCTTCTTAAGCTCTTCCCGCCAAGGCACTTCCCAAAGATGGGATCTCCAACTGTCTCCACGCCTAGGTCACGTGACTCTTTAAAAAATCATATTCGAGCATCGGCGCGCACGCGCAAAGCACGCGTGCGCGCCACAAGGGCATCTTGCAATGCGAGCGGAAGCGTAACGTACGCATGCGCGCCCATGGGGATCATGGCTTGGCCGCTACACGTGCCGGCTCGTAGCTTGGCTTCTGACTTTGGCTTCTAGCTGCGTGATGAGCGGATAATTTATACGCTTTTTGGCATTGTTTTTAGGTAGTTTTTAGTAAGTTCAAGCTACTTTTAGGGATGTTTTCATTAGTTTTTATGTTAAATTCACATTTCTGGACTTTACTATGAGTTTGTGTGTTTTTCTGTGATTTCAGGTAATTTCTGGCTGAAATTGAGGGACTTGAGCAAAACTCTGAAAAAGGGGCTGACAAAAGGACTGCTGATGCTGTTGGAATCTGACCTCCCTGCACTCAAAATGGATTTTCTGGAGCTACAGAACTCTAATTGGCGCGCTTCCAACGGCGTTGGAAAGTCGACATCCAGAGCTTTCCAGCAATATATAATAGTCTATACTTTATTCGGAAATTGACGACGTAACTTGGCGTTGAACGCCAAGTACATGCTGCTGTCTGGAGTTAAACGCCAGAAAAATGTCATGATCCGGAGTTGAACGCCCAAAACACGTCATAACTTGGAGTTCAACTCCAAGAAAAGCCTCAGCTCGTGGATAGATCAAGCTCAGCCCAAGCATACACCAAGTGGGCCCCGGAAGTGGATTTATGCATCAATTACTTACTCATGTAAACCCTAGGAGCTAGTTTATTATAAATAGGATGATTTACTAATGTATTAGATATCTTTGGTCTCAGTTTTGTTTTATTCTTCATCTTAAGAGGCTATTGATCATGTTTTGGGGGCTGGCCATTCGGCCATGCCTGAACCTTTTACTTATGTATTTTCAACGGTGAAGTTTCTGCACACCATAGATTAAGGGTGTGGAGCTCTGCTGTACCTCAAGTATTAATGCAATTCTATTTTCTTTTATTCAATTCTCTCTTGTTCTTATTCCAAGATATTCATTCGTACCCAAGAACATGATGAATGTGATGATTATGTGACGCTCATCATCATTCTCACCTATGAACGCGCGTGATTGACAACCACCTTCGTTCTACATGCAACCGAGCTTGAATGTGTATCTCTTAGATTCCCCAACAGAATTTTCGTGGTATAAGCTAGATAGATGGCAGCATTCATGAGGATCCGGAAAGTCTAACCTTGTTTGTGGTATTCCGAGTAGGATCCTGGGAATCCGGAAAGTCTAACCTTATCTGTGGTATTCCGAGTAGGATTCCGGTAATGAATGACTGTGACGTGCTTCAGACTCGCAAGTGCTGGGCGTTAGTGACAGACGCAAAAGAATCAAGGGATTCTATTCCAGCAGGAGCGGGAAGCAACCACTGATTAGCCGTGCTGTGACAGAGCGCGTGAGCGTAGTTTTCACTGCGAGGATGGGATGTAGCCTTCGGCCAGTGTGATGCCTCCAGACGATTAGCCATGCGAGTGACAGCGCAGAGGACCGTTTTCCAGAGAGGATACAAAGTAGCCATCGTCGAACGGTGAACCCCTATACACAGCTTGCCATGGAAAGGAGTAAGAAGGATTGAGTTGAAGCAGTAGGAAAGTAGGCGTTCTTGAGCCATATAGTATCTCCATTCGCTTATCTGAAATTCCCACCAATGAATCTGCATAAGTATTCTATCCCTTTTATTATTTCTATTTTCTTATTTCTATTTTCGAAACCATAAACAAATTTAATCTGCCTAACTGAGATTTACAAGGTGACCATAGCTTGCTTCATACCAACAATCTCTGTGGGATCGACCCTTACTCGCGTAAGGTTTATTACTTGGACGACCCAGTACACTTGCTGGTTAGTTGAACGGAGTTGTGAATTCAACTGGTGCCATAATAATGATTTCATACAAATACAAGGAATATGGATCACAATTTCGTCCACCAAGTTTTTGGCGCCGTTGCCGGGGATTGTTCGAGTATGGACAACTGACGGTTCATCTTGTTGCTCAGATTAGGTAATTTTCTTTTCAAAAATCTTTTTCAAAATTTTTCTTTTATTTTTCGTTTTTCTAAACTTTATTTTTGAAAAAAAATTAATAAAAATCCAAAAAATTAATAAAATCACAAAAATAAAAAATATTTTGTGTTTCTTGTTTGAGTCTTGAGTCAATTTTTAAGTATTGGTGTCAATTGCATGCTTTAAAAAATTTTCTTGTATTTTTCGAAAACTCCATGCATTCATAGTGTTCTTCATGATCTTCAAGTTGTTCTTGATAAGTCCTCTTGTTTGATCTTGATGTTTTCTTGTTTTGTGTTGTTTGTTGTTTTTCATATGCATTTTTCGTTTGTTAGAGTCCATGCATTAAAGATTTCTAAGTTTGGTGTCTTGCATGTTTTCTTTGCATCAAAAATTTTTCAAAAATATGTTCTTGATGTTCATCATGATCTTCAAAGTGTTCTTGGTGTTCATCTTGACATTCATAGTGTTCTTGCATGCATCTTGTGTTTTGATCCAAAATTTTTATGTTTTGGGTCATGTTTGTGTTTTTCTCTCTCCTCATTAAAAATTCAAAATCAAAAAAATATCTTTTCCTTATTTCCCTCCAAATTTTCGAAATTTTGGGTTGACTTGGTCAAAAATTTTTAAAATTAGTTGTTTCTTACAAGTCAAGTCAAAATTTCAATTTTAAAAATCTTATCTTTTCAAAATCTTTTTCAAAAATCATATCTTTTTCATTTTTTTTAATTTTCGAAAATTTCAAAAATCTTTTTCAAAATGTTTTCAAAATCTTTTTCTTATCTTTTATATCTAATTTTCGAAAATTAGCTAACAATTAATGTGATTGGTTCAAAAATTTGAAGTTTGTTACTTTCTTGTTAAGAAAGGTTCAATCTTTAAATTCTAGAATCTTATCTTGTAGTTTCTTGTTAGCTAAGTCATTTTAAAAATTAAATCTTTTTCAAAATATCTTTTTCTTAAAACTTTTATCTTATCTTTTTATCTTATCCTTTTCAAAATTTTATATTTTTCAAAATTTGATTTCAAAATATCTTATCTAACTTCTTTTCTTCTTATCCTTTTAAAAATTTAATTTCAATATCTTTTTCAATCAACTAACTAACTTTTTGTTTGTTTCTTATCTTTTTCAAAACCACCTAACTACTTTTCCCTCTCTAATTTTTGAAAATACCTCTCCCTTTTTCAAAAATTCTTTTTAATTAATTAATTGTTTTAATTTTAATTATAGCTTATCTTTTAATTTTTGAAATTACTAACCCCTTTTTCAAAATTATTTTCGAAATATCCCTTCTCTTTTCTTCTTCTATTTAATTATTTAATTACTAACACTTCTCTTCACCTCTCTTCATCTAAAAATCCGAACCCATCCTTCTTCACTCTTCTCCCCTTTCTTTTTCTACTAACATAAAGGAATCTCTATACTGTGACATAGAGGATTCCTCTTTCTTTTCTTGTTTTCTTCTCTTTCATATGAGCAGGAACAGGGATAAAGGCACTCTTGTTGAAATTGATCCAGAACCTGAAAGGACTTTGAAGAGAAAATTAAGAGAAGCTAAATTACAACAATCCAGAAACAACCTTTCAGAAATTTTCGAACAAGAGAAGGAGATGGCAGCCGAAAATAATAATAATGCAAGGAGAATGCTTGGTGACTTCACAAAGCCAACGTCCAAGTTTGATGGAAGAAGCATCTCCATTCCTGCCATTGGAGCCAACAACTTTGAGCTGAAACCTCAGCTAGTTGCCTTAATGCAACAAAACTGCAAGTTTTATGGACTTCCATCTGAAGATCCTTATCAGTTTTTAACTGTGTTCTTGCAGATCTGTGAGACTGTAAAGACGAATGGGGTTGATCCTGAAGTCTACAGACTCATGCTTTTCCCTTTTGCTGTAAGAGACAGAGCTAGAATATGGTTGGATTCACAACCTAAGGATAGCCTGGACTCCTGGGATAAGCTGGTCACAGCCTTCTTGGATAAATTCTTTCCTCCTCAAAAACTGAGCAAGCTGAGAGTGGATGTTCAAACCTTCAAACAAAAAGATGGTGAATCCCTCTATGAAGCTTGGGAAAGATACAAGCAGCTGACCAAAAGATGTCCATCTGACATGTTTTCAGAATGGACCATATTAGATATATTCTATTATGGTCTCTCTGAATTTTCGAAAATGTCTTTGGACCATTCTGCAGGTGGATCTATTAACCTAAAGAAAACGCCTGAAGAGGCTCAAGAACTCATTGACATGGTTGCAAACAACCAATTTATGTACACTTCTGAGAGGAATTCCGTGAACAATGGGATACCTCAGAAGAAAGGAGTTCTTGAAATTGATGCTCTGAATGCCATATTGGCTCAGAACAAAGTGTTGACTCAACAAGTCAACATGATCTCTCAAAATCTAAATGGATGGCAACATGCAAACAGTACTAGAGAGGCAGCTTCTGAAGAAGCTTATGATCCTGAGAACCCTGCCATGGCAGAGGTTAATTACATGGGTGAACCTTATGGAAACACCTATAACCCATCATGGAGAAATCATCCAAATTTCTCATGGAAGGATCAACAAAAGCCTCAACAAGGCTTTAACAATGGTGGACGTAATAGGCTGGGCAATAGCAAGCCATATCCATCATCTTCTCAGCAACAGACAGAGAATTCTGAACAAAACACTTCTAATTTAGCCAATGTAGTCTCTGATCTGTCAAAGGCCACTTTCAGTTTCATGAGTGAAACAAGATCCTCCATTAGAAATCTGGAGGCACAAGTGGGCCAGCTGAGTAAGAAAGTCATTGAAACTCCTCCCAGTATTCTCCCAAGCAATACAGAAGAGAATCCAAAAGGAGAGTGCAAGGCCATTGACATAGTCAATATGGCCGAATGCACAAGGGAGGAGGAGGACGAAAATCCTAGTGAGGAAGACCTCCTGGGACGTTCCTCAAGCAAGAAGGAGTTTCCTATTAAGCAAGAGGAAGATCTCCTTCTGCCATTCATGAGCTCTGAAGACTATTCATCCTCTGAAGAGGATGAAGATGTGACTGGAGAGCAAGTTGCTCAATATTTAGGAGCTATCATGAAGCTGAATGCCAAGTTATTTGGTAATGAGACTTGGGAAAGTGAACCTCCCTTGCTCATTAATGAACTGGATACTTGGATTCAGAAAATTCTACCTCAAAAGAAACAAGATCCTGGCAAGTTCTTAATACCTTGTACCATAGGCACCATGATCTTTGAAAAAGCTCTGTGTGATCTGGGGTCAGGGATAAATCTTATGCCACTCTCTGTAATGGAGAAGCTGGGGATCATTGAGGTATAACCTGCCTTGTTCTCATTACAACTGGCAGACAAGTCATTGAGACAAGCTTATGGAATAGTAGAGGACGTGTTAGTAAAGGTTGAAGGCCTTTACATCGCTGCTGATTTCATAATCTTAGACACTAGGAAGGAAGAGGATGATTGCATCATCCTTAAAAGACCTTTCCTAGCCACAGCAGGAGCTGTGATAGATGTCAACAGAGGTGAAATAGTCCTTCAATTGAATGGGGACTACCTTGTATTTAAGGCACATGGCCATCCCTCTGTGACAGAAGAGAGTAAGCATGAAGAGCTTCTCTCAGTTCAGAGTCAAGAAGAGCCCACACAGTCAAACTCTAAGTTTGATGTTGTGAGGCCACAACCAAACTCTAAGTTTGGTGTTAAGACCCCATATCCAAACTCTAAGTTTGGTGTGGGCAACTATACAACATTGACCTGATCACCTTGTGGCTCCATGAGAGCCACTGTCAAGCTATTGACATTAAAGAAGCGCTTGTTGGGAGGCAACCCAATTTTATTTATCTAATTTTTATTTTATTCTATATTATTGTTATTTTGTGTTTTATTAGGTACATGATCATGAGGAGTCACGAAAAAAATCAAAAAAAAAATTAAAAACAGAGTCAAAAACAGCAGAAAAAAATTCGCACCTTGGAGGACGCACAGGCTGGCGTTCAATGGCAGTAAGATGCATCTGGCTGGCGTTCAATGCCAGAACAGAGCATCATTCTGGCGCTGAACGCCAGAAACAAGCAACATTCTGGCGCTGAACGCCAGGAATGTGCCCAGAGAGGAAAAACTGGCGCTGAACGCCAGTAACAAGCATGAAACTGGCGTTCAACGCCAGAAACATGCTTTACATGGGCGTTGAACGCCCAGAATGTGCACCAATGGGTGTTTAAACGCCAGAATGATGCACGAAGGCATTTTACATGCCTATTTGGTGCAGGGATGGAATTCCTTGACACCTCAGGACCTGTGGACCCCACAGGATCACCTCAGGATCTGTGGACCCCACAGGATCCCCACCTACCATATTCCACCTTACCTCCTAATCCTAATTACACTCTCCTAATCCTATTTCACTCTTCCCCATGTCACACTTCCCAACAACTTTCACCAATCACCTCAATTCCTCTTCCCAATTACCCCATTCACCACTCACATCCATCCACTCTTCCCCATAAACCCCACTGATGAGCGGATAATTTGTATGCTTTTTGGCATTGTTTTTAGTATGTTTTTAGTATCTTTTAGTTAGTTTTTAGTATATTTTTATTAGTTTTTAATTAAAATTCACTTTTCTGGACTTTACTATGAGTTTGTGTGTTTTTCTGTGATTTCAGGTATTTTCTGACTGAAATTGAGGGTCCTGAGCAAAAATCTGATCCAGAGACTGAAAAGGACTGCAGATGCTGTTGGATTCTGACCTCCCTGCACTCGAAGTGGATTTTCTGGAGCTACAGAAGCCCCATTGGCGCGCTCTCAACGGCGTTGGAAAGTCGACATCCTGGGCTTTCCAGCAATATATAATAGTCCATACTTTGCCCAAGATTTGATGGCCCAAACCGGCGCTCAAAGTCACCTACAGAAATTCCAGCGTTAAACGCCGGAACTGGCATAAAATTTGGAGTTAAACGCCCAAACTGGCATGAAAGCTAGCGTTTAACTCCAGAAAAGGTCTCTACACGAAATTCCTTCATTGCTCAGCCCAAGCACACACCAAGTGGGCCCGGAAGTTGAATTTTATGTCATTTACTCATTTCTGTAAACCTTAGGACACTAGTTTACTATTAATAGGATCTTTTGACATTGTATCCGCACCTTATGACCTCATAACATTTTAGACGTTTCATGTGTACTTTCCACAGCATGAGCCTCTAAACCCATGGTTGGGGGTGAGGAGCTCTGCTGTGTCTTGATGGATTAATGCAATTACTACTGTTTCTCATTCAATCATGCTTGCTTCCATTCTAAGATAATACTTGTTCTTAATCCGGATGAATGTGATGATCAGTGACAATCATCATCATTCTCAACCATGAACGTGTGACTGACAACCACCTCCGTTCTACCTTAGATTAAGTAGTTATCTCTTGGATTCTTTAATCGGAATCTTCGTGGTATAAGCTAGAACTGATGGCGGCATTCAAGAGAATCCGGAAGGTCTAAACCTTGTCTGTGGTATTCTGAGTAGGATTCAATGATTGAATGGCTGTGACGTGCTTCAATCTCCTGAAGGCGGGGCGTTAGTGACAGACGCAAAAGGATCACTGGATTCTATTCCGGCCTGATTGAGAACCGACAGATGAATTCCGCTATGCTGTGACAGAGCATATGCAATCGCTTTCACTGAGAGGATGGGAGGTAGCCACTGACAACGGTGAAACCCTACACACAGCTTGCCATGGAAGGAGACTTGCGTGTTTGAAGAAGAAGATAGTAGGAAAGCAGAGATTCAGAAGATGGAGCATCTCCAAACCTCAACCTATTCTCCATTACTGCAAAACAAGTACCTTTTTCATGTTCTTTAGCTCTTTACAATCAATCCTGATAATTCCTGATATCCTGACTAAGATTTACAAGATAACCATAGCTTGCTTCAAGCCGACAATCTCCGTGGGATCGACCCTTGCTCACGCAAGGTATTACTTGGACGACCCAGTGCACTTGCTGGTTAGTTGTGCGAGATTGCAAAAGTGTTATTGCAATTTCGTGCACCAAGTTTTTGGCGCCGTTGCCGGGGATTGTTCGAGTTTGGACAACTGACGGCTTATCTTGTTGCTTAGATTAGGACTGTTTTATTTTTGTTGGTTTAGAGTCTTTTAGTTGAGTCTAGTTTCATATTTTAAGTTTGGTGTCAATTGCATGCTTTTGTTTTTCTTTTAATTTTCGAATTTTGCATGTTCTTAGTCCCTTTTTGATTTATAAAAATTCTAAGTTTGATGTCCTCTTTGTGTTTCCCTTAAAATTTTTCGAAAACTGTGTGTTTGATTTTCTAAAAATTTTAAGTTTGGTGTCTTTTTGTGTTTTTCTCCTTCCTCTTTTTAAAAATCAAATCTTTTTCATAAAAATTTTTCAATCATATCTTTGTAATTGCTGTTTTCAAAATATTTTTTTTTACTAATTGATTCAGTTCTCAATTGACTTTGATCTTATTCTCTTTTGATTTTCGAATTTTCATTTTAATTTTCCTTTATTTTATTTTAATTTTATATTTTTCGGTTATTCCAAAAAAAAAATAAAAATAAACAAAATTTATCTCTTTGCAATCATCATCATTTCTCTTTATTAAGAGGACTCTGGGGTCATATGCTAACCCCATTACAGCTGCATATGGGAGTAGCATCTGTACACCTCCCATCAAAGCAAGCAGCTTTGAGCTAAACCCTCAACTCATTATCATAGTGCAGCAAAATTGCCAGTATTCCGGTCTTCCACAGGAAGAACCTACTGAGTTTCTGGCACAATTTTTACAAATTGCTGACACAGTACATGATAAAGAGGTAGATCAGGATGTCTATAGACTATTACTGTTTCCATTTGCTGTAAAGGATCAAGCTAAAAGGTGGTTGAACAACCAACCTACAGCAAGCATAAAGACATGGAAACAGCTATCAGACAAATTCCTGAATCATTTTTACCCTCCAAAGAGGATGACACAGCTAAGGCTGGACATCCAAGGCTTTAAACAAGGATAATGAATCCCTTTATAATGCCTGGGAGAGGTATAGAGGTATGCTAAGGAAATGTCCCTCTGAAATGTTTTCAGAGTGGGTCCAGTTAGACATTTTCTACTATGGGCTTACAGAAAAAGCTCAGATGTCTTTAGACCACTCAGCTGGTGGATCTATACACATGAGGAAGACAATTGAAGAAGCTCAAGAGCTTATAGACACTGTTGCTAGAAACCAATACTTGTATTCTAGCAATGAGTTCGTTCCAAAGGAGGAAGTCATGGCATTAGTCACTGATCCTAATCCTCAAGAACAGATGAATGAGCTTAATCAACAATTGCTCCTGATGACAGAACAGTTAGCAGAATTTAAAGAGATGCTCCATGAAACTAAAGTTGCTAATAAGAGCATAGAACTACAGTTGAATCAAGCAAAATAGCAAATATCTAAACAAATAACAGAGGAGTGTCAAGCAGTTCAATTGAGGAGTGGAAAGACCTTGAATAACACTGTTCAAAAGAGTAAAAAGCCAAACAAGAAACAAGTGACAGAGGACAACCAAACCTCTGTTCAAAATCCCTCTGAGGACAGTAAGAGCCCAGAGAGGAATATTGGCGTTCAAACGCCAGAAAGAGAAGGAAAGCTGGCGTTAAACGCCCATTCCTTGCCCAGTTCTGGCGTTCAAACGCCAGAAAAGGGGGAAAAGTTGGCGTTAAACGCCCATTTTCCACCCAATCCTGGAGTCCAAACGCCAAGGGAAAATCAGACACCTGAGAGTGCTGACAGTAATCCCTATAACAAGGCTTCTTCAACCACTTCTGTAAGGAATAAACCTGCAGCATCTAAGGTTGAAGAATATCAAGCCAAGATGCCTTATCCTCAGAAACTCCGCAAAGCGGAACAGGATAAGCAATTTGCCCGCTTTGCAGACTATTTAAGGACTCTTGAAATAAAGATTCCGTTTGCAGAAGCACTTGAGCAAATACCTTCTTATGCTAAGTTCATGAAGGAAATCTTAAGTCATAAGAAGGATTGGAGAGAAACTGAAAAAGTATTTCTCACTGAAGAATGCAGTGCAGTCATTCTGAAAAGCTTACCAGAAAAGCTTCAAGATCCTGGAAGCTTTCTGATACCATGCACATTAGAAGGCACTTGCACCAAGACAGCTTTATGTGATCTTGGAGCAAGCATCAATCTAATACCTGCATCCACTATCAGAAAGCTTGGGTTGATTAGAGAAGTCAAACCAACCAGGATATGCCTCCAACTTGCTGATGGCTCCATTAAACACCCATCAGGCATAATAGAGGACATGATGTCAAAGTTGGGCCATTTGCCTTTCCAACTGACTTGTGGTGCTGGAAATGGAGGAGCACAAGAGTGCAACTCTCATTCTAGGAAGACCTTTCCTAGCAACTGGACGAACTCTCATTGATGTACAAAAGGGGGAAGTAACCTTGAGAGTCAATGAGGATGAGTTCAAGTTGAATGCTGTAAAAGCTATGCAGCATCCAGACACACCAAATGACTGCATGGGCGCTGACATTATTGACTCTCTGGTAGAAGAGATCAATATGGCTGAAAGCCTAGAATCAGAGCTTGAGGACATCTTCAAAGATGCTCAAACTGATCAGGAAGAGCCAGAGGAGGCAAAGGAATTTTCAAAAATTCCTCAGGAGGAGGATAAGCCTCCTAAGCCTGAACTCAAACCACTACCATCATCCCTGAAATATGCATTTCTGGGAGAGGGTGACACTTTTCCAGTGATTATAAGCTCTGATTTAAATCCACAGGAAGAGAAAGCACTGATTAAAGTGCTAAGGACACACAAGACAGCTCTTGGGTGGTCCATAAGTGATTTCAAGGGCATTAGTCCAGCTAGATGCATGCACAAAATCCTGTTGGAGGATAATGCCAAACCAGTGGTTCAACCACAGAGGAGGCTAAATCCTGCCATGAAGGAGGTGGTGCAGAAAGAGGTCACTAAATTACTAGAGGCTGGGATTATTTATCCTATTTCTGATAGCCCCTGGGTGAGCCCTGTCCAAGTTGTTCCCAAAAAGGGAGGCATGACAGTGGTTCATAATGAAAAAAATGAACTGGTTCCTACAAGAACAGTCACAGGGTGGCGCATGTGTATTGACTACAGAAGGCTCAATACAGCCACCAGAAAGGATCATTTTCCTTTACCATTCATAGACCAAATGCTAGAAAGACTAGCTGGTCATGATTATTACTGCTTTTTGGATGGCTATTCAGGCTACAACCAAATTGCAGTAGATCCTCAGGACCAAGAAAAGACAGCATTCACTTGCCCTTCTGGCGTGTTTGCCTACAGAAGGATGCCTTTTGGTCTGTGCAATGCACCTGCAACCTTTCAGAGGTGCATGCTCTCTATCTTCTCAGATATGGTAGAGAAATTCCTAGAAGTCTTCATGGACGACTTCTCAGTATATGGAGACTCATTCAGCTCCTGTCTTAACCACCTATCACTTGTCCTGAAAAGATGCCAAGAGACTAACCTAGTTTTAAACTGGGAGAAATGTCACTTTATGGTGACTGAAGGAATTGTCCTTGGGCACAAAATTTCAAGCAGGGGAATAGAGGTGGATAAGGCAAAGGTAGAGGTAATTGAAAAATTACCACCACCTGCCAATGTTAAGGCAATCAGAAGCTTTCTGGGGCATGCAGGATTCTATAGAAGGTTTATCAAGGATTTTTCGAAAATTGCTAAACCTTTGAGTAACCTGTTAGCTGCTGACACGCCATTTGTGTTTGACACACAGTGTTTGCAGGCATTTGAGACCCTGAAAGCTAAGCTGGTCACAGCACCAGTCATCTCTGCACCAGATTGGGCATTACCATTTGAATTAATGTGTGATGCCAGTGATCATGCCATTGGTGCAGTGTTGGGACAAAGGCATAACAAACTTCTGCATGTCATTTATTATGCTAGCCGTGTTCTAAATGATGCACAGAAGAATTACACAACCACAGAAAAAGAGTTGCTTGCAGTGGTCTATGCCATTGACAAGTTTAGATCCTACTTAGTGGGATCAAAGGTGATTGTGTACACTGACCATGCTGCTCTTAAATACTTACTCACAAAGCAGGATTCAAAACCCAGGCTTATAAGATGGGTGTTGCTTCTGCAAGAGTTTGATATAGAAATAAGAGACAGAAAAGAGACAGAGAACCAAGTGGCTGATCATCTGTCCCGGATAGACCCAGTAGCTGGGACGTCCCTCCCTTCTACTGAGATCTCTGAGACTTTCCCAGATGAGCAACTCTTTGCCATTCAGGAAGCTCCATGGTTTGCAGATATTGCAAACTATAAAGCTGTGAGGTTCATACCCAAAGAGTACAGTTATATGCAGAGAAAGAAACTAATTTCAGATGCCAAGTACTACCTTTGGGATGAACCATATCTCTTTAAGAGATGTGCTGACGGAGTGATCCGCAGGTGTTTACCTAGAGAAGAAGCACAAAGGATCCTATGGCACTGCCATGGATCACAGTATGGGGGACATTTTGGAAGTGAGCGAACAGCCACTAAAGTTCTCCAGTGCGGCTTCTACTGGCCTACTCTCTATAAAGATTCCCGAGAGTTTGTGCGTAACTGTGACAGTTGCCAAAGAGCTGGTAACCTGCCTCACGGATATGCCATGCCTCAACAAGGGATATTAGAGATAGAATTGTTTGATGTATGGGGAATTGACTTCATGGGACCATTCCCACCATCATACTCAAACACTTATATTCTGGTGGCAGTGGACTATGTATCTAAGTGGGTAGAAGCAATTGCTACACCCATTAATGATACCAAAACCGTACTGAAATTCCTCCAGAAAAACATTTTCAGCAGGTTTGGCGTCCCCAGAGTGCTAATCAGTGATGGGGGCACTCATTTCTGCAATAAACAGCTATACTCTGCTATGGTTAGATATGGAATCAGCCATAAGGTGGCAACTCCGTATCATCCACAGACAAATGGGCAAGCTGAAGTCTCTAACAGAGAGCTAAAAAGAATCCTAGAACGGACTGTGATAGCCCGAAGAAAGGATTGGGCAAAGAGCTTGGATGATGCTCTGTGGGCATACAGAACAGCATTCAAGACTCCTATAGGAACCTCTCCATACCAATTGGTGTATGGGAAGGCCTGTCATTTGCCTGTGGAACTGGAACACAAAGCCTACTGGGCAACCAGATTCCTAAACATGGATGCACAGTTAGCTGGTGAAAAAAGATTGCTCCATCTAAATGAGCTAGAGGAGTTCAGACTCAATGCCTTTGAAAATGCAAAAATTTATAAGGAAAAGGCAAAGAAATGGCATGACAAGAAGTTGTCAACCAAATTCTTTGAGCCAGGACAAAAAGTTCTGCTCTTCAACTCTAGGCTCAAACTGTTTCCAGGAAAACTCAAATCCCGGTGGAGGGGTCCGTATGTGATTACAAGAGTCTCACCATATGGATATGTTGAGCTTCAGGATACTGATTCTGACAGAAAGTTCATTGTAAATGGACAGAGAATCAAGCACTATCTTGAAGGAAATTTTGAGCAGGAATGCTCAAAACTGAGGCTTGAGTGATTCTCAGTAAAAGTCCAGCTAAAGACAGTAAAGAAGCGCTTGCTGGGAGGCAACCCAGTCATTAGAAAGTTGTATGAATTGTTCTTACAGAGGCAAGTATCAAAAATGAAGGAATTCACAGAGTTACAGAAGGATTCAGCTCAAAAAGCAGAGAAAATGAGCTTACTGGAGAAAAAATGCCAGTAAGGGGCATTTTGGGCGTTAAACGCCAGAATGGGCACCATTCTGGGCGTTAAACGCCAGAATGGGCACCATTCTGGGCGTTAAACGCCAGAATGGGCACCATTCTGGGCGTTAAACGCCAGAATGGGCACCATTCTGGGCGTTTAACGCCAGGTGTGCAGCATCTTGGGCGTTTTGGAAAAACGCCCAGTGATAAAGGATTTCTGGCGTTTAACGCCAGCCAGGGCACCTGGCTGGGCGTTAAACGCCCAAAAAGGGTAGCAAATGGGCGATAAACGCCAGAATGGGTGCCATTCTAGGCGTTTAATGCCAGAAAGGTGGGGGGACCACATTTTTGTTTTCAACTCAAATTTTTTCAAACTTTCCTCTTTTTAACCATACTCTTCTACATAAATGCACTTCAACCTTTCATCATTCACTTTCAAATCTTCACAAATCAAAACCATTCTTCAAATCTATTTCAAATTAATCACAAATCTTCTTCAAAAACTCACCCTTTTCTCAATTTCTTTTCATATCTTCTCAAATCTCCTTTCAAATTTTTATTTTTTCGAAATCTCTTCTCCCCTCCCTTATAAATTCACGTTTGGAACCCCCTTTACCCACACCATTCGAATTTCCTCTTTCTCTCTCTCTCTTCTTTCTTTTCTTTTGCTTGAGGACAAGCAAACCTCTAAGTTTGGTGTGCTTTTTCGTGATCACTAAGCCAAGATTCATCAATATCATGGCTCCTAAGGGAAAACAAACCAATTTAAGAGGCAAGAAAGAGAATAATCCAAAGAATCTTTGGAATTAAGAGAAGTTCTTAACTAAAGAACATGAAGACCATTATCACAAAATAATGGGTCTGAGGTCAGTGATCCCGGAAGTGAAATTTGATCTGAAAGAAGATGAATATCCGGGGATCCAAGAGCAAATTCGAAACAGAGGATGGGAAGTTCTAACCAATCCTGAGACAAAGGTTGGAAGGAACATGGTTCAGGAATTCTACTCAAATCTGTGGCTAACAGATAAGCAGAGAATGACTGGAACTGCTTACCATACCTATAGAACCATGGTCAGAGGGAAAGTTATATACTTCCATCTGGACAAAATAAGAGAAATCTTCAAGTTGCCTCAACTGCAAGATGATCCTGATTCCTTTAATAGGAGGATGGTGAGAGTAGATAAGGGGTTGGATCAAGTTCTAGAGGACATATGCCTCCCTGGAACTAAGTGGATAACCAATTCTAAGGGTGTCCCAAACCAACTCAAGAGGGGAGACCTCAAACCAATTGCAAGAGGTTGGCTAGACTTTATTGGGCGTTCCATATTACCCACTAGCAACCGTTCTGAGGTCACCATCAAGAGAGCAGTGATGATTCATTGCATTATGCTTGGAAGAGAAGTGGAGGTGCATCATGTGATTGCTTGTGAGATCTACACAATTGCAAATAAGAATTCCACTGAAGCCAAATTGGCTTACCCAAGCTTGATCTCCTTGCTCTGTAAAGAGGCTGGGGTGAAGATGGGAATAGATGAGTTCATACCCATTGAGCATCCAATCACCAAGAAGTCAATGGAAGGACAAGTGCAAGACAACTCCATCAAGAGGAGGGCGCAGGAATTCCTCCCTGAATTCCCAAGAATTGACTACTGGTCCAGCCTAGAAGCATCTATCACCAAGTTGCAAGAGACTATGGAGCAACTGAAGGAAGAACAGCAGAATCAGAACTGCATGCTCTGCAAATTGCTAAAGGAACAAGAGAAGCAGGGGCGTGAAATCCAAGAGATGAAACGCCAAAAGCTCTCCTCTCAAGCTGAGGGAGCATCCACTTCTCAAAATCAAGGTTGTTGAGTCCTAACTCTGTGAAAACCTCTATCATTAGGAGCCTATTTTTGCGTTTCTTTGTTTTCTATTTTTATTATTTTAGTCTCATCTTATATCTATATTTAAGTCTTGTTCTTAGTTCATAATTAATAAAATTTATGCCTTAAAGTTATGAATGTCCTATGAATCCATCACCTCTCTTAAAAGAAAAATGCTTTAATCACAAAAGAACAAGAAGTACAGGGTTTCGAAATTTATCTCTGAAACTAGTTGAATTAGCTTGATGTGGTGACAATACTTTTTGTTTTCTGAATGAATGCTTGAACAGTGCATATGTCTCTTGAATTTGTTGTTTTAAGAATGTTAAAATTGTTGGCTCTTGAAAGAATGAGGAGAAAGAGAACTGTTATTGAGGATCTGAAAAATCATCAAATAGATTCTTGAAGCAAGAAAAAGCAGTGAATACAAAAAAAAAATATATTTTCGAAAAAAAAAAGAAAGAATAAGAAAGAAATAAAGTGGTGATCCAAAGCAATAAGAGTGTGCTTAAGAACCCTGGACACCTCTAATTGGGGACTTTAGCAAAGCTGAGTCACAATCTAAAAAGGTTCACCCAATTATGTGTCTGTGGCATGTATGTATCCGGTGGTAATACTGGAAGACAGAGTGCTTTGGGCCACAGCCAAGACTCATACACTGGCTATGTTCAAGAATCAATATACTTAACTAGGAGAATCAATAACACTATCTGAGTTCTGAGTTCTTATAGATGTCAATCATTCTGAACTTCAAAGGATAGAGTGAGATGCCAAAACTGTTCGGAGGCAAAAAGCTACTAGTCCCGCTCATCTAATTGGAGCTATGTTTCTTTGATATTTTGGAGTCTATAGTATATTCTCTTCTTTTTATCCTATTTTGATTTTCAGTTGCTTGGGGACAAGCAACAATTTAAGTTTGGTGTTGTGATGAGCGGATAATTTGTATGCTTTTTGGCATTGTTTTTAGTATGTTTTTAGTATCTTTTAGTTAGTTTTTAGTATATTTTTATTAGTTTTTAATTAAAATTCACTTTTCTGGACTTTACTATGAGTTTGTGTGTTTTTCTGTGATTTCAGGTATTTTCTGACTGAAATTGAGGGTCCTGAGCAAAAATCTGATCCAAAGACTGAAAAGGACTGCAGATGCTGTTAGATTCTGACCTCCCTGCACTCGAAGTGGATTTTCTGGAGCTACAGAAGCCCAATTGGCGCGCTCTCAACGGCATTGGAAAGTAGACATCCTGGGCTTTCCAGCAATATATATAGTCCATACTTTGCCCAAGATTTGATGGCCCAAACCGGCGCTCAAAGTCACCTACAGAAATTCCAGCGTTAAACGCCGGAACTGGCATAAAATTTGGAGTTAAACGCCCAAACTGGCATGAAAGCTGGCGTTTAACTCCAGAAAAGGTCTCTACACGAAATTCCTTCATTGCTCAGCCCAAGCACACACCAAGTGGGCCCGGAAGTGGATTTTTATGTCATTTACTCATTTCTGTAAACCTTAGGACACTAGTTTACTATTAATAGGATCTTTTGACATTGTATCCGCACCTTATGACCTCATAACATTTTAGACGTTTCATTGTGTACTTTCCACAGCATGAGCCTCTAAACCCCATGGTTGGGGGTGAGGAGCTCTGCTGTGTCTTGATGGATTAATGCAATTACTACTGTTTCTCATTCAATCATGCTTGCTTCCATTCTAAGATAATACTTGTTCTTAATCCGGATGAATGTGATGATCAGTGACAATCATCATCATTCTCAACCATGAATGTGTGACTGACAACCACCTCCGTTCTACCTTAGATTAAGTAGTTATCTCTTGGATTCTTTAATCGGAATCTTCGTGGTATAAGCTAGAACTGATGGCGGCATTCAAGAGAATCCGGAAGGTCTAAACCTTGTCTGTGGTATTCTGAGTAGGATTCAATGATTGAATGACTGTGACGTGCTTCAATCTCCTGAAGGCGGGGCGTTAGTGGCAGACGCAAAAGGATCACTGGATTCTATTCCGGCCTGATTGAGAACCGACAGATGAATTCCGCTATGCTGTGACAGAGCATATGCAATCGCTTTCACTGAGAGGATGGGAGGTAGCCACTGACAACGGTGAAACCCTACACACAGCTTGCCATGGAAGGAGACTTGCGTGTTTGAAGAAGAAGATAGTAGGAAAGCAGAGATTCAGAAGATGGAGCATCTCCAAACCTCAACCTATTCTCCATTACTGCAAAACAAGTACCTTTTTCATGTTCTTTAGCTCTTTACAATCAATCCTGATAATTCCTGATATCCTGACTAAGATTTACAAGATAACCATAGCTTGCTTCAAGCCGACAATCTCCGTGGGATCGACCCTTGCTCACGCAAGGTATTACTTGGACGACCCAGTGCACTTGCTGGTTAGTTGTGCAGGATTGCAAAAGTGTTATTGCAATTTCGTGCACCACCCACCTACCTTCAAAAATATAAAACCAATTTCCCTCCCTTTCCCACCCTAAATAGCCGAACACAACCTCCCCCCTCTCCCTATAAATACCCTTCCATTCTACTTCATTTTCACACAACACAACCCCTTCTTCTCCCCCTTGGCCGAACCATCACTTCCCCTTCTCTACCATCATTTCTTCTTCTTCTTCTTCTCTTCTTTCTTCTCTTGCTCGAGGGCGAGCAATATTTTAAGTTTAGTGTGGTAAAAGCATAAGCTTTTTGTTTTTCCATTACCATCAATGGCACCTAAGGCCGGAGTATCCTCTAGAAAAGGAAAAGGGAAGACAAAAGCTTCCACCTCCGAGTCATGGGAGATGGAAAGATTCATCTCCAAGAGCCATCAAGACCACTTCTATGATGTTGTGGCAAAGAAGAAGGTGATCCCTGAGGTCCCTTTCAAGCTCAAGAAAAATGAGTATCCGGAGATCCGACATGAAGTCCGAAGAAGAGGTTGGGAAGTCCTAACCAACCCCATGCAACAAGTCGGAATCTTAATGGTTCAAGAGTTCTATGCCAATGCATGGATCACTAGGAACCATGATCAAGGTATGAACCCAAGTCCAAAGAATTATCTCACAATGGTTCGGGGGAAATACTTGGATTTTAGTCCGGAAAACGTGAGGTTGGCATTCCACTTGCCCATGATGCAAGGAGATGAACGCCCCTACACTAGAAGGGTCAACTTTAATCAAAGGTTGGACCAAGTCCTTATGGACATTTGTGTGGAAGGAGCTCAATGGAAGAGAGACTCCAAAGGCAAGCCAGTCCAACTAAGAAGACTGGACCTCAAGCCCATAGCTAGAGGATGGTTGGAGTTCATTCAACGCTCCATCATTCCTACTAGCAACCGATCTGAAGTTACTGTGGATCGGGCCATCATGATTCATGGCATCATGATTGGAGAGGATGTAGAAGTTCATGAGGTCATCTCCAATGAAATCTACAAAATAGCCGACAAGCCTTCACCCATGGCACGGCTAGCTTTTCCTCACCTTATTTGCCATCTATGTTACTCAGCTGGAGTTATCATAGAAGGAGACATCCTCATTGAAGAGGATAAGCCCATCACCAAGAAGAGGATGGAGCAAGCAAGAGAGACCCCTCACGGTTCTCAAGAGGTGCATGAGGAAGCTCATCATCAAGAAATCCCTGAGATGCCTCAAGGGATGCACTTTCCTCCAAACAACTATTAGGAACAACTCAACACTTCCTTAGAAGGTTTGAGCCACAATGTTGAACAACTAAGGGTGGAACATCATGAGCACTCCATCATTCTCCAAGAAATAAGAGAAGATCAAAGAGCAATGTGGGAGGAGCAACAAAGGCAAGGAAGGGACATAGAAGAGCTTAAGGACATTGTTGGACCTTCAAGAAGAAGACGCCACTAGAGGTGGATTCATTCCTTGTTCTTTATTTCTTTCTGTTTTTCGGTTTTTATGCTGTGTTTTGTGTCTCTACTTCATGATCATTAGTATGTAACCATGCCTTAAAGCTATGAATAAATTCCATTAATCCTTCACCTCTCTTAAAAGAAAAATGTTTTAATTCAAAAGAACAAGAAGTACATGAATTTTGAATTTATCCTTGAATTTAGTTTAATTATATTGATGTGGTGGCAATACTTTTGTTTTCTGAATGAATGCTTGAATAGTGCATATGTCTTTTGATCTTGTTGTTTATGAATGTTAAAATTGTTGGCTCTTGAAAGAATGATGAACAAAGAGAAATGTTATTGATGATCTGAAAAATCATGAAATTGATTCTTGAAGCAAGAAAAAGCAGTGAAAAATAAAAAGCTTGCAAAAAAAAATAATAATGGCAAAAAAAATAGAAAGAAAAAGAAAAAGCAAGTAGAAAAAGCCAATAGCCCTTAAAACCAAAAGGCAAGGGTAAAAAGGATCCAAGGCTTTGAGCATCAATGGATAGGAGGGCCCAAGGAAATAAAATCCAGGCCTAAGCGGCTAAATCAAGCTGTCCCTAACCATGTGCTTGTGTCATGAAGGTCCAAGTGAAAAGCTTGAGACTGAGTGGTTAAAGTCGTGATCCAAAGCAAAAAGAGTGTGCTTAAGAGCTCTGGACACCTCTAACTGGGGACTCTAGCAAAGCTAAGTCACAAAAGGTTCACCCAGTTATGTGTCTGTGGCATTTATGTATCCGGTGGTAATACTGGAAAACAAAGTGCTTAGGGCCACGGCCAAGACTCATAAGTAGCTGTGTTCAAGAATCAACATGCTTAACTAGGAAAGTCAATAACACTATCCGAAATTCTAAGTTCCTAGAGAAGCCAATCATTCTAAACTTCAAAGGAAAAAGTGAGATGCCAAAACTGTTCAGAAGCAAAAAGCTACAAGTCCCGCTCATCTAATTATAATTAATATTCATTGATATTCTGGAATTTATAGTATATTCTCTTCTTTTTATCCGATTTGATTTTCAGTTGCTTGGGGACAAGCACAAATTTAAGTTTGGTGTTGTGATGAGCGGATAATTTATACGCTTTTTGGCATTGTTTTTAGGTAGTTTTTAGTAAGTTCAAGCTACTTTTAGGGATATTTTCATTAGTTTTTATGTTAAATTCATATTTCTGGACTTTACTATGAGTTTGTATGTTTTTCTGTGATTTCAGGTAATTTCTGGCTGAAATTGAGGGACTTGAGCAAAACTCTGAAAAAGGGGCTGACAAAAGGACTGCTGATGTTGTTGGAATCTGACCTCCCTGCACTCAAAATGAATTTTCTGGAGCTACAGAACTCTAATTGGCGCGCTCTCAACGGCGTTGGAAAGTAGACATCCAGAGCTTTCCAGCAATATATAATAGTCCATACTTTATTTGGAAATTGACGACGTAACTTGGCGTTGAACGCCAAGTACATGCTGCTGTCTGGAGTTAAACGCCAGAAAAACGTCATGATCCGGAGTTGAACGCCCAAAACACGTCATAACTTGGAGTTCAACTCCAAGAAAAGCCTCAGCTCGTGGATAGATCAAGCTCAGCCCAAGCATACACCAAGTGGGCCCCGGAAGTGGATTTATGCATCAATTACTTACTCATGTAAACCCTAGGAGCTAGTTTATTATAAATAGGATGATTTACTAATGTATTAGATATCTTTGGTCTCAGTTTTGTTTTATTCTTCATCTTAAGAGGCTATTGATCATGTTTTGGGGGCTGGCCATTCGGCCATGCCTGAACCTTTTACTTATGTATTTTCAACGGTGGAGTTTCTGCACACCATAGATTAAGGGTGTGGAGCTCTGCTGTACCTCAAGTATTAATGCAATTCTATTTTCTTTTATTCAATTCTCTCTTGTTCTTATTCCAAGATATTCATTCGTACCCAAGAACATGATGAATGTGATGATTATGTGACGCTCATCATCATTCTCACCTATGAACGCGCGTGATTGACAACCACCTTCGTTCTACATGCAACCGAGCTTGAATGTGTATCTCTTAGATTCCCCAACAGAATCTTCGTGGTATAAGCTAGATAGATGGCGGCATTCATGAGGATCCAGAAAGTCTAACCTTGTCTGTGGTATTCCGAGTAGGATCCTGGGAATCCGGAAAGTCTAACCTTGTCTGTGGTATTCCGAGTAGGATTCCGGTAATGAATGACTGTGACGTGCTTCAGACTCGCAAGTGCTGGGCGTTAGTGACAGACGCAAAAGAATCAAGGGATTCTATTCCAGCAGGAGTGGGAACCAACCAGTGATTAGCCGTGCTGTGACAGAGCGCGTGAGCGTAGTTTTCACTGCGAGGATGGGATGTAGCCTTCGGCCAGTGTGATGCCTCCAGACGATTAGCCATGCGAGTGACAGCGCAGAGGACCATTTTCCAGAGAGGATACAAAGTAGCCATCGTCGAACGGTGAACCCCTATACACAGCTTGCCATGGAAAGGAGTAAGAAGGATTGAGTTGAAGCAGTAGGAAAGTAGGCGTTCTTGAGCCATACAGTATCTCCATTCGCTTATCTGAAATTCCCACCAATGAATCTGCATAAGTATTCTATCCCTTTTATTATTTCTATTTTCTTATTTCTATTTTCGAAACCATAAACAAATTTAATCTGCCTAACTGAGATTTACAAGGTGACCATAGCTTGCTTCATACCAACAATCTCTGTGGGATCGACCCTTACTCGCGTAAGGTTTATTACTTGGACGACCCAGTACACTTGCTGGTTAGTTGAACGGAGTTGTGAATTCAACTGGTGCCATAATAATGATTTCATACAAATACAAGGAATATGGATCACAATTTCGTCCACCACTGCGCAATCCACGCAGGCGCGCGAAGTACCTGCACGCGCCTGATGCTACGATTTTAGGAAATTGCACGATCGGCAAAAATTCCTTCCGGCAAGTGCACCGGTTATCGTCAAGTAAAAACTCACAATAGAGTGAGGTCGAATCCCACAAGGATTGGTTGAGTGAGCAATTCGGATTAGAAGTGTGTTCTAGTTGAGCGGAATCAAGATTTAGATGAGAATTGCGGAATGTAAAATTGGCGGGTAACGTAAATGGCAAGAAATTGAAATTGCGGAATCTTAAATTGCATGAATTAAAGAGCGAGAAGCTAAATTGCTGAAATTAAAAAGGGATCGGGGTGAATCAAAACAATGCGTTCATTGAATTTTGCTTGGCAATCTTATATGATTGGATCCCAATCCCTTGGCTCACCAATTCTCTCTAAAAACAAACAAATTCCCAATCCCTTGGTTTAAATGTTCATAAGAAGAGATGACGCTCGATCACTGATTATACCACACAGTTTCATGAACCACAATTTGGTAGGATTACATGTCACAATATCCATCCAAACCCCAATCCAATTCACTGTGAGAAAGCTTCTCTAGCATGAATCCTCCATTCCTTTCCCAAGGTTCCGAAGGATTCCAATTATGGATAGTTTCTTTCCCAAGACAACTAACCAATGGAATTAGATCGAGAAGCTTTCTAACAAAAATTCAAGAGAAAAGATTGAAGAAGAAGATAAAAACTATTATTGATTCATTGAATTACAATAGAGCTCCCTAACCCAATGAAAGGGGGTTTAGTGAGTCATAGCTCTGAATTCATTTACAAAAAGTATGAAAACTAGAAAAATGATCCCTCCTTTTTTTAACTAACTTAAATTCTATCCTATTTATACACTTTCTAAATTGAGCTTCTGTTGTGTTTCTTGGGCTTTGAGGCCTTTCCCTGATTTCCTTTTGCTTTGGGTTTATGATCCATAATCCTGATGAGGCTGCTGATCCAATTCTGTAACATTCATTGAGCCAACTTAGTGATAATCAAGTAATGACACATGACTCAACAAATTGAAATTCCAGACTCATCAATTCTTCAGGCCCAATCCCATAAACCATGATATTCAATTGGGTTTCATACCAGAGTACGTTTAAGTTAATGTTTGTGCTCAAATGCTAACTTAAAACTGCAATATCTTTGGCCCAGAAACCTTTTCAAATAGTGGCGTTTAAGTTGCAGTTTAAGCTTAAACTGCAACTTAAACGCCAGACACTTCCAGTGATGCCTTTTGTGGAAGCACGTTTAAGTTCCAGTTTAAGCTTAAACTGGAACTTAAACGTTGGACACTCCTGGAGGTGGTATAACTCAAGCACGTTTAAGCTTCAGTTTAAGGTTAAACTGAAGCTTAAACGTGGAAATGGAAGAAAGCAACCCTGGAGGGTAAAGTAGTCGAACACGTTTAAGCTCCAGTTTAAGCTTAAACTGGAGCTTAAACGTGGAAATGAAGAAAGCAACCCTGGAGGAGAATTTTGGTCGAATACGTTTAAGCTCCAGTTTAAGGTTAAACTGGAGCTTAAACGTGGAAATGGCTCCCTGGTGCATTTCTCATTTCTGGCGTTTAACTTCCAGTTTAAGGTTAAACTGGAGGTTAAACGCCACTTTCAGCTTTTCCTCAGCTTTCATGATTTTGGCGTTTAAGCTCCAGTTTAAGCTTAAACTGGAGCTTAAACGCCACTGATAGTTCCCAGCATTATATGGCTTGGCAGTTTAAGTTCCAGTTTAAGCTTAAACTGGAACTTAAACTCCACATGTGATATTTAAGCTTCCTTTATTGATTTTGTTGCTTCCTTGCCTAGCCTCTTCTTCCCTGAAGTCATCCAAACAACTGCATCAAAGTCTTGCAAAATTTCATGAGAAATCTTCCATTCATAGCATTCAAGTAATATAACTAAAAACTCATGGAATTTGCATCAAAATCATACTGTTTGGATGGTTCATTGCTTTGTTATTCATTTAACCATTCTTGGTTACTTTAAGCTCAAGAAAATGCATAAAACAACTAAAACTAACAGAAAAATGCTAGTGAAACTAGCCTAAGATGCCTTGGCATCACACAACACCAAACTTAATACTTGCTTGTCCCTAAGCAAGTTCTGAGTTATTTGAAAAGAAAGTATGAAACAGAAAGCAATTACATTGGCTATATTAGCAAGCATTTGAAGTTCATCAGAAGGGTTTTATGCAGAAAGTTGCAGCATCACTTTTTCATTCTTGTCAGGTAAGATTATCACTTTTTCATTGCATCCATCAAACACTGCTATGGCCTCTTGTTATTCTTATGTCCTTGGCACTTTTCCCTTCTTTGTTTTTCTTTTTCTTAGAGCTCCTTTGCTCCTTGTTTGCTCAGTGTCATGTGTTGCACAAGCCTTTGGCATTTTCTTTTTCTTATCAGTGCACTACACATATCCACTACAGGCATTTTAGTTCACATTTCTTCTTGAGACATTGGTGCCCAGCACCTCTTTGTGTGACTAAATGTTTTGTATTTAGGTTGCTCTTGATAATGGACTTTTGGTTGATAATCCCGGGTTAGTTAACCCAAGTTACCAAGTGTTGAAACACTCCTCAGAACCTATTCATCCAAGCATATCCTTAATACATAAACACCATAGGCATTTGTCTCAGAAGTTCAAACCATTGGTGCCTAGCTTATTTTCTCAATTTTTTTTTTGCTTTTTGGTTGCCCTTTTTCAGTGGCTTTTTCTTCTTCTTTTTCTTTCTTTTTCATGGCCAAAGACATTTATTCATCAAGATCCATAGACAGTATTCAAACTTCTACACAAAAATGATAATTCTACACTCAATTTCCAGTGATCTGACTAAACAATCAAGCATGCATACCACCACTTAATTCTACTTGATTTGTCACTAATTGAGCCAAGTTACTTTTGTTCAAACTTTTCTTTTATTTTTGGAAACAGAACAAGCATGGCAAGCATTTGTTTAAGAAGGTGAAGTTATATCCAAACATCTAGGCATTCACTTTATTCAAAGCAGTAAACCAACACTCATACTAAAAACTTCACATTCCAGAAAGATTCAACAATTACAGTTTAAACCAGAACAAGCATGCTTTTGTTTGCCTTTTAAAGAATGGTCAAGGAACAACACCACCTTGTGAAATTTCTTGTTTTCTCTTTGTTGCCAGGAAACAATTTGATTTCTCCTTCTTCTCCTAGTTGTTGCTTCATGTTCTTTCTAAGATCCTTGTTTCCTTTCCTGCAAAGAGTGATGAAGTTGCTTGCTTCTCAAGCACTTGAGTGGTTAGCTCAACTATGTATGGGCAAGTGTCTGAGTCTTAAGTTGGTGTGTGAACACCAAACTTAGTCTCCTACTTACTCCTCTGCTCTTTGAATCCTTGAATTCTCCTTGGAATGAAGTTGCTGCTAAGGATTTTAAGCATTTCTGTGATTGCTTAGAATGGTTGTTCCTTTCATATAATTCAAAGGTTGTTGTGTTCAGTTGATCTGTATGGTGGAACACCAAACTTAGAGTCACACATTCCCCTTTGAATTATTGATCCACGAATTCATTATTTGGTGTGAAACACCAAACTTAATTCTTTGCAATGCACAGAAACTACTTCACCTTTTTATTGAAACAAATAAAAGAAACAGCAAAGGAGTATTACCTCAGGTTGGGTTGCCTCCCAACAAGCGCTTCTTTAACGTCATTAGCTTGACGGTTGTCCCTTGTTAGGGTGGATTGTAGTGCTTGATGTCCTCTCCTCTCACTATGAAAACGTCCCCATTTGATTCCTTCATGATTTCCAAATGTTCCATAGAAAGAACTTTCCTGATTGTGAACACTTGAGGGAGCTGGGAAGGAATGGTTTTGAGGCCAGGTGGGATTGGCAGATAATGACTTGATATCACTTTATCTCCCGGAGAGAAACCTTCAGTGGGAATTTTCTTGTTTCTCCACCCTCTTGGCAATTTCTTTACAATTCTTCCCTCTCTCTTGAGGATTTCTTCATTGACCCTTATGCCAGGAGGATCCTTCTGAGCTGTTTCTATTGATTCTTGTGGCTTTAACTCTTGCAATTCTTGTTTGCCTTCCAAGGACTGTTTCAGAGTTTCAGCTGCTGGGTTGCTTTCCTCCAAACACAGATGGCTACTATCATCCTTAGGCTTTTCAGGTTCTGGTTCAGGCTCAGATGCAGGTTTGAAAACATGGAAAATGAGCTGTTTATCATGTATTCTCAAAATTAGCTCTCCTTGTTCTACATCTATGAGCGCTCTAGCAGTGGCTAGAAATGGCCTTCCCAAAATGATAGGGTGTAGGTAGCTTTCCTCCATGTCCAAAATGACAAAGTCTGTGGGGAAGAAATAATTTCCCACTTTCACCAGCACATTCTCAACTACCCCTTCAGCTTGCTTCTGAGTTTTGTCAGCCAGTTGTATGATTACATCAGTGGATCTCACCTCATTCAGTTGTAGCCTCTTCATAAGAGTCAGAGGCATCACATTTATGCTAGCTCCTAGATCACAGAATCCTCTGTCAATTTTTGTTTCCCTTATGATGCAGGGGATATGAAAACTTCCTGGGTCTGTTTTCTTAGAGACTATGTCCTTCTTGATGAGGGCACTGCATTCTTTGTTCATTATTACAGTTTGTCCTCCCTTCAAAACTCTTTTCTTGCTCAGCAATTCCTTCAAATACTAGATATGTGTAGGCATCTGCTGGAGAATCTCAAGAAAGGGAATATTGATATGGAGAGACTTAAATGTCTCTAAAAACCTTGAATATGTTTTCCCTTTTTCACCTCCTCCTAACCTCTGAGGAAATGGTGCTTTTGGTTGGTATGTTTCCAGCATGCCTTTATTTTGCAGTTCCTTGGCTTGCTCAGTTTCACTTTCCTGCTTAGCTTCTTCCACACCTTCCTTCAAGATTTCTGGCTCCTGTTCTGAGGGTCTGATTCCTTCTTCTTCTGAGACTTCCTTCAATATGGTGATGGCCTTGCATTCTTCCCATCTCACTCCCTTTTGTTCCCCTTTAGGATTCTTTTCTGTGTCACTAGGGAACACTGCAGTTGACTTGGGGGCCTGTTGAGATAGCTCTCCTACTCGAGACTCCATCCTCTTGAGTTTTTCACCATGGTTCCTTAAGGTAGATCTCACATCATCCCTAAAGCTTTTCAACTCACTTATGTCCTGACCCATGTTTGCAAGCATTCCTTCTATCCTGTTTAATTGATCTTGAAATTGTTGGTTCGGATTAGGTTGGGCAGGTTGATTATTTTGGCCATGATATGGTGGTTGGGAGTAAGTGTTTTGTGTGGCTTGGTATGATCTTTGGTTGGAGTTTTGGTATGTGGAATTGTTATGTTGGTTGGGGTTGTAAGGTTTGTGGTTTTGTGGTTGGGTTTGCTGGTTTCCCCACCCAAAGTTTGGGTGGTTTTTCCAGCCTGGGTTGTAAGTGTTGGAATGTGGATCATATGGTTGCCTTTGTTGATTTCCCACATAGTTGGCCTCTTCCCAATCACCTCCTTCAGTTCTTACCTCCTCTTGATCTTGTGTGTGTATTGCAGCCACTTGATTTGTTTCTAATTTACTGGTGAGCTCTGCTAGTTGCTTGGCAAACACCTTGTTTTGGGCTAGAATTGTATCAACATGGTTCAGCTCCATGACTCCCTTAGTGTTGTGTCTCTCTGAAGCATAGTAGTACTCATTCTCAGCCACTGTCTCAATCACTTCAATGGCTTCTTCCACAGTCTTTTTCCTGTTCAATGAACCTCCTGATGAATGGTCTACAGCCTTCCTTGATTCATAAGAAAGTCCATCATAGAAAATATGCAATTGCACCCAGTCATGGAACATGTCTGGTGGGCATTTCCTTGTCAAATCCTTGAACCTCTCCCATGCCTCGTAGAGAGTTTCACCATCTTGTTGTCTAAAAGTCTGAACCTCAGATCGAAGCCTATTGACCTTTTGTGGGGGGTAGAAACGTGCCAGAAACTTGCTTTCCACCTCATCCCAGGTTGTTAGGCTCCCCCTTGGGAATGATTCCAGCCACTTAGCTGCCTTGTCCCTAAGTGAAAATGGGAACAAGAGCAGTTTATAGGCATCTTCCTGGACTCCATTGGACTTCACAGTGTCGTAAATTCTCAAGAATTTTGTGAGATATTGGTTTGGATCTTCATTAGCACTCCCACCAAATGAACAATGATTCTCCACCAGTGATATTAGCTGTGGTTTGAGTTCAAAATTGTTGGCCTGAATGGGTGGTTTCTGAATGCTGCTACCACAATTCCCAGAGGTTGGGTTTATGTATGAACCAAGAACCCTCCTCTCGGGAATGGCATTGTTTCCATCAGCTCTCTCATGGTTGTGAACTTCTCTATCCATGTTGAGATCTAGAGCTTCCTCAAAATTGTCCTCAGATTCTCCTTCAGATTCTTCTTCTCCCAGTACTCTCTTCCCTCTTGCTTCCCTTCTAAGTTTATGAAGGGTCCTCTCTGGTTTGGTATATGGAGGAGTTGATGTCTCTCCTCTCCTACCTGTCATACAAGAACACAGCACAGGCAACAAACAAGTGAAATACTCTTGGTTAATGGAAGAGTATGGTTAGAGCAGTTGAGGAATTAATTCAAATAGTTAGTGAGTCAGTGAGTTAGTTGCTTGAATTTAAAGGCATAAAGAAAGAAAGCAAGTAACAGAGTGCAGAAATTAAAATTCAACAAGTAACTTGAACTGAATTAACAAAACAAGAAAAATGCTCAATCTAGTTAACTTCCAATTTGAGAATTGTCAATCAAAAACCAATCCCCGGCAACGGCGCCATAAACTTGATGCTACGATTTTAGGAAATTGCACGATCGGCAAAAATTCCTTCCGGCAAGTGCACCGGTTATCGTCAAGTAAAAACTCACAATAGAGTGAGGTCGAATCCCACAAGGATTGGTTGAGTGAGCAATTCGGATTAGAAGTGTGTTCTAGTTGAGCGGAATCAAGATTTAGATGAGAATTGCGGAATGTAAAATTGGCGGGAAACGTAAATGGCAAGAAATTGAAATTGCGGAATCTTAAATTGCATGAATTAAAGAGCGAGAAGCTAAATTGCTGAAATTAAAAAGGGATCGGGGTGAATCAAAACAATGCGTTCATTGAATTTTGCTTGGCAATCTTATATGATTGGATCCCAATCCCTTGGCTCACCAATTCTCTCTAAAAATAAACAAATTCCCAATCCCTTGGTTTAAATGTTCATAAGAAGAGATGACGCTCGATCACTGATTATACCACACAGTTTCATGAACCACAATTTGGTAGGATTACATGTCACAATATCCATCCAAACCCCAATCCAATTCACTGTGAGAAAGCTTCTCTAGCATGAATCCTCCATTCCTTTCCCAAGGTTCCGAAGGATTCCAATTATGGATAGTTTCTTTCCCAAGACAACTAACCAATGGAATTAGATCGAGAAGCTTTCTAACAAAAATTCAAGAGAAAAGATTGAAGAAGAAGATAAAAACTATTATTGATTCATTGAATTACAATAGAGCTCCCTAACCCAATGAAAGGGGGTTTAGTGAGTCATAGCTCTGAATTCAATTACAAAAAGTATGAAAACTAGAAAAATGATCCCTCCTTTTTTTAACTAACTTAAATTCTATCCTATTTATACACTTTCTAAATTGAGCTTCTGTTGTGTTTCTTCGGCTTTGAGGCCTTTCCCTGATTTCCTTTTGCTTTGGGTTTATGATCCATAATCCTGATGAGGCTGCTGATCCAATTCTGTAACATTCATTGAGCCAACTTAGTGATAATCAAGTAATGACACATGACTCAACAAATTGAAATTCCAGACTCATCAATTCTTCAGGCCCAATCCCATAAACCATGATATTCAATTGGGTTTCATACCAGAGTACGTTTAAGTTAATGTTTGTGCTCAAATGCTAACTTAAAACTGCAATATCTTTGGCCCAGAAACCTTTTTAAATAGTGGCGTTTAAGTTGCAGTTTAAGCTTAAACTGCAACTTAAACGCCAGACACTTCCAGTGATGCCTTTTGTGGAAGCACGTTTAAGTTCCAGTTTAAGCTTAAACTGGAACTTAAACGTTGGACACTCCTGGAGGTGGTATAACTCAAGCACGTTTAAGCTTCAGTTTAAGGTTAAACTGAAGCTTAAACGTGGAAATGGAAGAAAGCAACCCTGGAGGGTAAAGTAGTCGAACACGTTTAAGCTCCAGTTTAAGCTTAAACTGGAGCTTAAACGTGGAAATGAAGAAAGCAACCCTGGAGGAGAATTTTGGTCGAATACGTTTAAGCTCCAGTTTAAGGTTAAACTGGAGCTTAAACGTGGAAATGGCTCCCTGGTGCATTTCTCATTTCTGGCGTTTAACTTCCAGTTTAAGGTTAAACTGGAGGTTAAACGCCACTTTCAGCTTTTCCTCAGCTTTCATGATTTTGGCGTTTAAGCTCCAGTTTAAGCTTAAACTGGAGCTTAAACGCCACCGATAGTTCCCAGCATTATATGGCTTGGCAGTTTAAGTTCCAGTTTAAGCTTAAACTGGAACTTAAACTCCACATGTGATATTTAAGCTTCCTTTATTGATTTTGTTGCTTCCTTGCCTAGCCTCTTCTTCCCTGAAGTCATCCAAACAACTGCATCAAAGTCTTGCAAAATTTCATGAGAAATCTTCCATTCATAGCATTCAAGTAATATAACTAAAAACTCATGGAATTTGCATCAAAATCATACTGTTTGGATGGTTCATTGCTTTGTTATTCATTTAACCATTCTTGGTTACTTTAAGCTCAAGAAAATGCATAAAACAACTAAAACTAACAGAAAAATGCTAGTGAAACTAGCCTAAGATGCCTTGGCATCAGCGCCCTTGCTGAAGTTCCCAAGGCTCAATTTCTCATGCTCCCTTCCTTTGCACCCATTCTCCTTCTCTCTCCCGGTTCATCCTTGCCCTATATTCTGAAACCACTTAACACACAGGTCACGGCATCAAATGGCACCAAGAGAAGATTAGAAATGTATCTAGTTTAGTGCAAAATAAGCATGTTTTCATCCATGAGGCAAAAATTAGGAAAAGAACACAAAGTCTTGTATTTTCATATGAAAAGCGTGTGGAATCATTGATAAAACCCCTGAAATCAATATAAGATAAACCCTCAAAATGGGGTTTATCATTGATCTCCTGACTAAGAATAATAAAATAAACATAGCTTGCTTCAAACCAACAATCTCCGTGGGATCGGCCCTTACTCACGTAAGGTATTACTTGAACGACCCCCCAGTGCACTTGCTGTTTAGTTGTGCGGATTGCAAAAGTGTGATTGCAATTTCGTGCACCAAGTGTTTGAGTTTGAACAACTAAAGGTTTATTTTGTTGCTTAGATTAGGAATATACTATTGATGCTATAGAGTCATTAAATTTGAGTCCTTTAATTTCTCTTCAAAAATTTTTCGAAAATATTACTTGTCCTTATTAATTTTTAATTTTTCGTGGGTTTAGTGTCTTGTTCTAAGTTTAGTGTCAATTGCATATCTTGTATTTTCCTTTAAATTTTCGAATTAGTGTTCTTTGTTTTTCCTTGATCTTCAAATTGTTCTTGTCAATTTTTTCTTGTTTGATCTTTGGTTTGTCTTGTTCTGTGTCTTTTCTTGTTTTTCTTGTGCTTTTTCAAAACATTAGTTTTCAAAAAAAAATTTTTTTTATCTATAAAAATAATACATCTTTAAAACACGTTACATTTATAGCTCAGTTGGCTAGAGCGTTGGTTTATGTTCTTGGCAATTGGGTATCTTCTTTTTAAAACTTTTTCAAAAATAATTTTTCTTTGATTAATTCTTGTGCCAAACTTCAAGTTTGGTATCTTCTTGTTAATCTTTTTATAATTTTCGAAAATTTATTTTAGTTTTCCTAAAAATTTTAAGTTTAGTGTTCTTTCTTTTGTTCTTGGTGTTCTTGAGTCTTCTTTATGTTTTGATCTTAAAATTTTTAAGTTTGGTGTTCCTTGGTGTTTTCCCTCCAAAATTTTCGAAAATAAGGAGCATTAGATCGAAAAATTTTAAGTCTTGTGTCTTTTGTGTGTTTTTCTCTTTTATCATAAAATTCAAAGTTCAAAAAAATATCTTTTCTAACTATTTTTAAGCTACTTTTTCGAAATTTTTTTTAAAAAATTCAGATTTCAATTTCAAAATTTTTCAAATCTTATCCTTTTAAGATTTAAAAAAAATTATAATAATATTTTATTATCTTTTTCAAAAATATCCTAACCACTTTCTCTCTCCTCAACTTTTTCGAAAATCTTCACAAAACATTTTAAAATTTTTTATTTTTATTTCGTTTTTATTTTATTTTATTTTATTTTATTATTTCGAAAATAAATTTTTATATATAATAAAATAAATAATATTTACATCCATATCATCTCCTTTACTCCAACATGGACATAAGTGGAAATGAACAGTCCAGAAGGACTCTGGGGTCATATGCTAACCCCACTACTACTTCATATGGGAGTAGTATATGTATACCCTCCATTGGAGTTAGTAGTTTTGAGTTGAATCCTCAGCTCATTATCATGGTGCAGCAAAGTTGTCAGTATTTCGGTCTTCCACAAGAAGAACCTACAGAGTTTCTGGCACAGTTTTTACAAATTGTTGACACAATACATGATAAGGAGGTAGATCAGGATGTCTACAGGCTATTACTGTTCCCATTTGCTGTAAAAGACCAAGCTAAGAGGTGGTTAAATAACCAACCTAAGGACAGCATAAAGACATGGAAACAGCTGTCAAAAAACTTCCTGAATCACTATTTTCCTCCGAAACGGATGACACAGCTAAGGCTGAGCATCCAAGGCTTCAAACAAGGAGATAATGAATCTCTCTATGATGCCTGGGAGAGATACAGAGAGATGCTAAGAAAATGCCCCTCTGAAATGTTTTCAGAGTGGGTGCAGTTCAGAAAGAGCTCAGATTTCTCTAGACCACTCAGCTGGTGGATCTATACACATGAGAAAGACAGTAGAAGAAGCTCAAGAGCTCATTGATACAGTTGCTAGAAATCAACATTTGTACCTAAGCAGTAAACCTTCCATGAAAGAAGAGGCTAAAACAGTAACTGCTGAAATGAGTCCTGTAGAACAAGTTACAGAATTCTTTCAGCAATTGGATTTTCTAACAAAACAGTTAGCCGAATTCAAAGAGATATTACAAGAAACAAGAATGGCTAATATGAATATGGAAGTGCAATTGAAGCAAACAGAACAGCAGTTATCAAAACAAATAATAGAAGAATGCCAAGCAGTTCAATTAAGAAGTGGAAAAACGTTAAATACCTCACTTAAAGGTAGAAGGAAGCCAAGGAATGAGCAAACTACCCAAAATCCATCTGAGGAGAGTAAGAGCCCAGAGAGGAATAATTCTAGCTCTCAAACGCCAAAAAATAAGTGGAAAACTGGCGTTGAACGCCTAAACCATGCTCAGTCCTGGCGTTCAACGCCAGAAACAAGCAAGGAGTTGGCGTTGAACGCCCAAAGGGAGCACAGTTCTGGCGTTCAGACACCAGAAGCAAGTAAGGAGTTGGCGTCTAACGCCACTCCAGCTTCCACCCCTGGCATTCAAATACCAGTGGGGGATCAGACACATACAAGTGCTGATAATAACCCATCTAAAAAGGCTTCTGATGAGCGGATAATTTGTACGCTTTTTGGCATTGTTTTTAGTATGTTTTTAGTATGTTTTAGTTAGTTTTTAGTATCTTTTTATTAGTTTTTAGTTAAAATTCACTTTTCTGGACTTTACTATGAGTTTGTGTGTTTTTCTGTGATTTCAGGTATTTTCTGGCTGAAATTGAGGGACCTGAGCAAAAATCTGATTCAGAGACTGAAAAGGACTGCAGATGCTGTTGGATTCTGACCTCCCTACACTCGAAGTGGATTTTCTGGAGCTACAGATACCCAATTGGCGCGCTCTCAACGGCGTTGGAAAGTAGACATCCTGGGCTTTCCAGTAATGTATAATAGTCCATACTTTGCCCAAGATTTGATGGCCCAAACCGGCGTTCCAAATCAGCTCAAAACTGCCCGGCGTTTAACGCCGGAACTGGCACAAGAATGGGAGTTAAACGCCCAAACTGGCACAAAAGCTGGCGTTTAACTCCAAGAAGAGTCTCTACACAAAAATGCTTCAATGCTCAGCCCAAGCACACACCAAGTGGGCCCGGAAGTGGATTTTTATGTCTTTTACTCATCTTTGTAATTCTTAAGCTACTAGTTCCCTATAAATAGGACCTCTTACTATTGTATTTTCATCTTTTGATCATTTTCGATCTTAGGATCATCTTTGGACGTCTAGTTCTTAGATTATTGGGAGGCTGGCCTCACGGCCATGCCTAGACCTTGTTCTTATGTATTTTCAACGGTGGAGTTTCTACACACCATAGATTAAGGTGTGGAGCTCTGCTGTACCTCGAGTATTAATGCAATTACTATTGTTCTTCTATTCAATTCAGCTTGTTCTTATTCCAAGATATTCATTCGTACACAAGAACATGATGAATGTGATGATTATGTGACGCTCATCATCATTCTCACTTATGAACGAGTGCCTGACAACCACCTCCGTTCTACAAGCAAACAAGGCTTGAATGCTTATCTCTTGGATTCCTTAATCAGAATCTTCGTGGTATAAGCTAGAATTGATGGCGGCATTCAAGAGAATCCAGAAGGTCTAAACCTTGTCTGTGGTATTCTGAGTAGGATTCAATGATTGAATGACTGTGACGAGCTTCAAACTCGCGATTGTGGGGCGTTAGTTGTAACAACCTTGATTTTCGAGTACGTGAGATCTTTTCTAAAGATACGGAGAACTCTGGAGGATCGGTAAAAGAAGAACCTTTGATATATCATCAAGTATCTCAATCCTCATTGTCATTATGTCATCTTTAAGCTAGAACCTTTTCCGAGTCAAGCTCGATAACGCAGTCACGAAGAACATAGTTTTTGAACCGTATCGGTTAGGAGTTTTGATCCGGTTTTCCGTAAATAGTCTCAGTTTGACGAACCGGACTCGATTCATGAGAAAAGAGAGATAATAGGGTAATATCATCATTATATGAGTATTAGAAGCTTCTTGAATGATATTATAAGGTTACCTGGTCAGTTTTAGTTAAAAACAGAAAATCGGTTTAACCGGGTTAACAGTTTACTGGTGTAGCTTAGCACCAGCACTCTCTGATGACTTTAGCAATGCTAAGGCCTCATTATACATGTTTTATTATCATAATAAATATGTTACTAGTGTCATTTATGCTAGTAGCTCAGAAAATAATTTTTAGAGATGTTTTTACAAGTGTTCCGATACATCTAGTTTTCGTTGTTATACACCTGAGATATTTTAATATTATTTTAATCCACCTCCAAGCCAACCAATCACAACTCACCCTACACCCCCAAAACCCCCAAGGCTGCCTCATTTGCTCATTGTGGCCGAAAATCACCAAGAGAAAAAGGAGAGAAAGTTCTTGGTTCATAAATCTTCAAAGCTTGATTTCTTCTGAACTAAAACTCAAATCAAAACTCCAATTTCACCAAAATGATCCTCTCTTCTTCCTCTACAAAACCATATAACATATCAAGGCTGGAAATAAGGTGAGATGGCTGTCTCCCTCCCTCTTCAATTCGGTTTTCAAGGAAAACCATGCAAAACATGTGTTTTCTTGATGTTCTTCCTTAGGAATCATGCTTAACTTGACTTGAGGGCCAAGAAACGTGACTTTCCAGAAAGTCTAAGGTTAGAAATCACTTCCTAACATGCTGGGTGAGATTTGGTTAGTTGAGGATTTTTGGATTTAAAGTTGTTCTTGATGTGATTTAGGAAGAAAAAGTGCTTAAGGACCACCTGAAAGAGTAACCGGATTTGAGGCAGCAAATCAAGGTAGGGTGTCACGAAATTAATCTTGATTATTTGTGTTTGAGATGTGTGAATGTTGTATTATTTGGCTGTGCTAAAAATTGGTTGCATATATGATTGATTCTTGGTGAAAATTTGGTGAAATTCTGATGAAATTTGATGAAATTTAAGCTTTAAAGTTCATGTTCTTGGGCAGCTGGAAAAACGAAACCCTAAGCTTAAATTGAGGGTCAATTTGTGTTGAAATCATGTAGAAAAGATGGGGTTTTAGTGGCTGCTAATTTATTATGAATTTTGGTAAAAATCGGTTGCTGAAAAGATTGAAAAACGGGTAAAAACAGAGAAAGAATTTGAAGAATATATGAAGAACATGAAGAACACTTTGAGTGTGGTGAAGAACATTGAAGAACACCTTTTAGATCTTAGAAAGGGCAAGGAAGTAATTATTTTGGTGTTTAAGGGGTTATTTGGTAATTTCTGAAAGTTAGGGTGGTAAAAGTAGAAATATTAAAAGTTACCGGGGTAAAAAGTGAATTTTAAAGGTTAAAGGTTAAAGTAAAGTTAATTTTCGAAAATTAATGATAAAATAATAAATAATAATAAAATATTAAATAATAATATTTAATTAAAAATAATATTTTAATAAAAATAATAAAATAATGCGAAAAAGGCAGTTTTCTGTAAAAGCTTTAGAAAGACAACTTTAAGTGCAGAATTCTCCTAATTACCTTCATAAAACACTTAGGGAGTGGTAAGAACATATTAGTGAGGTAAAGATAAAAGAAAGATAAAAGTCAAAGGAAAGATAAAAACCCAAGAAAAAGTCTGTAATGTTTTAACGACAGAAAAACAGACAGAGACTAGTGAACGAACTAGGGCAACTTAGATAGTACTTGAGTTGTGACTAGGGTTAGGTATTATATGAAAAGTTAAACTGTTTCAGTATAGACTTAATGAACCTATACTTGGGACAGGCTAACTATTTATACCGAAATTTACATAAGCTTCAACTATATATGTTAAGCAGAGAAAATCAGAGCAGAGTAGGGAAACACAGAGAACAGAATAATCAGAGTTGAGGAAAGAGATAAAGAGAAGAAGAGTAACATATATATAAAGGAAATAGTAATCAGAGAAAAATAAAGAGATACAGAAAATAGAGTAATTAGAGCAGAGTAAAGAGATAAAGAGAAAGTTAAGAAAGGTTTAGGAATATGTGTTAAGGATTCAAAGGGAAAGAGGAAATGAAGATTGATTTGTGGATTTGTTGAGGTTGAGAAAGGATAACGAAAAACGATAAAAGGCGGGAATACCCCACGAACTGTTAATTGTTTAACTACGGGGAACACCCATGAACTGATAATTGGTTGAATTCGGGAAGTACCCACGAACTGAATGATCATTGATCTCGGGAAACCCATAAATTGTTATTTGTTTATAAGCGGGAAAAACCCACGGACTGATAATCATTGATTACGGGAATAACCCATGAATCGTTGTATGTTGATCTCGGGTATAACCCACGAACTGAAGATCACTATGTTATTGTGTATTGATCTCGGGGAATAACCCACGAACTGAAGATCTCTGTTTTATTGTTGTGAATTGATCTCGGGGACGCCCACGAACTGAGGATCACTGTTTCCCCTTGTGCGTATATTATGGGGTCGGGCTTTGCGCCGACTGCCGGTAGTCACGAAGGAGTGGTATTCTTACCACCGACACATATGCACTAAGGACACAAAGGGAAGCCATATCTGGGACTTGTTCCTAGGTAATGTCGGGATGTAGGATGTAAACCGACACGTGAGCTCATGGCCTGCATAGGACAGACATGCATCATACTTGGTTGCGCATTTCCTTTGTTATGATTGTGGTATGAATGTATGCTTTCCTTGTTTGTATTCCATTCTCTGTACTTGTGTTATTTTCTTGTATTCTTCTGTTTGTGTTCTGCTATCTGTTTTCTCTATCTTCTCTACTTATCTGTGCTTTCTAGTTACTGCTTCTTTGTATTCTGCTAATAGTCTACTAAACAACATAGAATTAATGAATGTAACTAATAACCCCGACCCTACTAAGAACTCCCCAGTTCTTACCCCTTCTCTCTCCCTTCCCCCTCCAGATGGAAGCATGAGTACGCTTCCGTAGTTTGCTGATGACCGTTCGCAAGAAGAGGATTCTGCTCTAGATAGTCTTCTGAGTCTAGAGTGAACTCTGTTATCTGTTTATATGTATATACCGTGGGACCAGCCATCGTCTGCACCCCATTTGTATGCGAACTTTAACCTAACTCCTGTGTACGAGACTCCTATTGTGTGGCTACTTGATGAGGTACCAGAGAGACGTCCTATAGCAATGTCTGATCGTGCCGAGGAGTAGCAAATGATGTTCTACCTTTTGATGACGTTCCACTTGACTTGAGTTTTGAAGACCTAGAGCGTACTCTCCCTCGCTTTGGTAGTTTAGAGGGACTAGGCGAGTATAGAGTCTAGGCTAGCCTGGGTGCCAGCTTAGGGACCTCTTGAACAGGTCAGGACCTGGGATGTTGTATGTATATATATGTATATAGTTATTATTTAGCTATATCTAGGGGTGTTTTAAGTAACGGTCTATGTTCTAATAAAGCTGGATCACGGAATGTTATCAACTGCTTGAGATGTTTTTATGTGTGGTTGTTTATAACTGTTTTATCTATTATTATTTGTGAATTGCTTATGAATGATTCTGTTTATTAATCCAAATGTTTTCAAAAAAAAAAGTACCTCGCGAATTAACTACGTTTTTAACAACGAATCAGGCTCATATGATAAATAATAGATAATAATTAGGAAGACAAGTTGGTAGCGCTCAGTTTCTAGTATGATCATGACGTACAAGAAATTGGGTCGTTACATTAGTGACAGACGCAAAAGAATCACTGGATTCTATTCCGACATGATCGAGAACCGACAGCTGGATAGCCGTGCCGTGACAGGGTGCGTTGAACATTTCCACTGAGAGGACGGGACTGTAGCCATTGACAACGGTGATGCCCAACATACAGCTTGCCATGGAAAGGAGTAAGAAGGATTGGATGAAGACAGTAGGAAAGCAGAGAGACGGAAGGGACAAAGCATCTCCATTCGCTTATCTGAAGTTCTCACCAATGAATTACATAAGTATCTCTATCTTTATCTTTATGTTTTATTCATATATCATCCATAACCATTTGAGTCTGCCTGACTAAGATTTACAAGGTGACCATAGCTTGCTTCATACCAACAATCTCCGTGGGATCGACCCTTACTCGCGTAAGGTTTATTACTTGGACGACCCAGTGCACTTGCTGGTTAGTTGTGCGAAGTTGTGAAATTATGTTCAGACCATGGTATTGAGCACCAAGTTTTTGGAGCCATTACCGGGGACTGTTTGAGTTGTGAAAAGAATGAATCACAATTTCGTGCACCAAGTTTTTGGCGCCGTTGCCTGGGATTGTTTCGAGTTTGGACAACTGACGGTTCATCTTGTTGCTTAGATTAGGTATTTTTCAGAGTTCTTAAGAATGAATTCTAGTATTTCAAGGTGATGTTCTTATCATCACCAAAGCTGATTGATTCTTATCAATTTAGCTCTTGAATGTAATGTCCTGCTGAAGCTTGGCTAGCCATGTCTAATTCCTTTAGACTAAAGCTTTAGACTAACATTGCATGATTCCTAGAATTCTCATTAAGAATTTTGATATCTTTATTTTCTTTTCCACTTAATTTTCGAAAAAAATCCAAAAAAAATTACAAAATCATAAAAACCAAAAATATTGTATGTTTCTTGTTGAGTCTAGTGTCTCATGTTAAGTTTGGTGTCAATTGCATGTTTCTGTTCTTCTTGCATTCATTCTTGTGTCTTAAGTGATCTTCAAGATGTTCTTGATAATTTCCTTGCTCTGATCTTTAAATTCTCTTGTCTTGAGTATTTTTGTTGTTTGTCATATGCATTCTCATTTTGTTAGTGTCAGTAGTATACAAACTGCTAAGTTTGGTGTCTTGCATGCATTGTTATTTGATTTTAGTTGCATTTTGATTATTCCTCATCATCAAAAATCCAAGAAAAATCTAATTTGTGTCTTTTCAAGTCAATAATACAGGGAACTGAAGATTCAGTACATGCAGCAGAGGAATTATACAGAAAAAGCTGGGCATTCAAAACGCCCAGTGAAAAAGGAAAAACTGGCATTTAAACGCCAGCCAGGGTGCCTGGCTGGGCGTTTAACGCCCAAAAGGGTAGTGCTTTGGGCGTTAAACGCCAGAATGTGCACCATTCTGGGCGTTTAACGCCAGGATGGCACAAGAGGGAAGATTCTGTTTTCAATTCAAATTTTTTTCAAGTTTTCAAAATCAAATCTTTTTCAAATCATATCTTTTCAATCAAATCTTTTTCAAAATCAATTTCTTTCCATTTTCAAAAATACTTGCTAACAATTAATGATTTGATTCAACATTTCAAGTATGTTACCTTTTCTGTTGAGAAAGGTTTAATGTTTGAATCATATCTTTTCTTGTTAGCCAAGTCATTGATTTTTAAAATCAAATCTTTTTAAACTGTTTTTCAAATCATATCTTTTCAATCATATCTTTTTAAAACCATAACTTTTCAATCATATCTTTTTAATCACATCTTTTTCAAAATAGTTTTCAATCATATCTTTTTAATTTCTAATTTCAAATCTTTTTCAAAAATCACTTGATTTCTTTTCCACTCTTGTTTTTCGAAAATCAAATTAAAGTTTTTCAAAATGTTTTTAAAATCTTTTACTTAATTTTCGAAAATTTCTTCCCCTCTTCTCACATCCTTCTATTTATGGACTAACATTATTCCTTAAGGAACAATTCGAACTCCATCTCTTTTGATAAGTTCGAATTCTTCTACTTCTTCCTTCTATTTTTCTTTTCCTCTGACACCTCAAGGAATCTCTATACTGTGACATAGAGGATTCCATATTTTCTTGTTATCTTCTCTTTTATATGAGCAGGAACAAAGACAAAGGCATTCTTGTTGAAGCTGACCCTGAACCTGAAAGGACCTTGAAGCGAAAGCTAAGAGAAGCTAAAGCGCAACTCTCTGTAGAGGACCTAACAGAATTCTTCAAGGAAGAAGAACTTATGGCAGCCGAAAATAACAACAATGCCAACAACGCAAGGAGGGTGCTGGGTGACTTTACTACACCTACTCCCAACTTCTATGGGAGAAGCATCTCTATCCCTGCCATTGGAGCAAACAACTTTGAGCTTAAGCCTCAATTAGTTTCTCTAATGCAACAGAATTGCAAGTTCCATGGACTTCCATTGGAAGATCCTCATCAGTTTTTAGCTGAATTCTTGCAAATCTGTGACACTATCAAGACTAATGGGGTTGACCCTGAGGTCTACAGACTTATGCTATTCCCTTTTGCTGTAAGAGACAGAGTTAGGATATGGTTGGACTCACAACCTAAAGAAAGCCTGAACTCTTGGGAAAAGCTAGTCAATGCCTTCTTGGCAAAGTTCTTTCCACCTAAAAAATTGAGTAAGCTTAGAGTGGAAGTCCAAACCTTCAGACAGAAGGAAGGTGAATCCCTCTATGAATCTTGGGAAAGATACAAACAATTGATCAGAAAATGTCCCTCTGACATGCGTTCTGAATGGAGCATCATAGGTATTTTCTATGATGGTCTGTCTGAACTATCCAAGATGTCTTTGGATAGCTCTGCTGGAAGATCTCTTCATCTGAAGAAGACGCCTACAGAAGCTCAAGAACTAATTGAAATGGTTGCAAATAACCAATTCATGTACACTTCTGAAAGGAATCCTGTGAACAATGGGACAAATCAGAAGAAAGGAGTTCTTGAGATTGATACTCTGAATGCCATACTGGATCAGAACAAGATATTGACTCAGCAAGTCAATTTGATTTCTCAAAGTCTGTCTGGAATGCAAAATGCACCAAGCAGTACTAAGGATGCTTCATCTGAAGAAGAAGCTTATGATCCTGAAAACCCTTCAATGGAAGAGGTGAATTACATGGGAGAACCCTATGGAAACACCTATAATTCTTCATGGAGAAATCATCTAAATTTCTCATGCAAGGATCAACAGAGACCTCAACAAGGTTTCAACAACAATAATGGTGGAAGAAATAGGTTTAGCAATGGCAAGCCTTTTCCATCATCTTCTCAGCAACAGACAGAGAATTCTAAGCAGAACCAGTCTGACTTAGCAACCATGATCTCTGATCTAATCAAAACCACTCAAAGTTTCATGACTGAAACAAGGTCCTCCATTAGGAATTTGGAGGCACAAGTGGGTCAGCTGAGCAAGAAAATTACTGAACTCCCTCCTAGTACTCTTCCAAGTAATACAGAAGAAAATCCAAAAGGAGAGTGCAAGGCCATCAACATGGCCGAACTTGGAGAGGATGAAGAGACCGTGAACGCCACTGAGGAAGACCTCAATGGACGTCCACTGGCCTCCACTGAGTTCCCTAATGAGGAACCATGGGAATCTGAGGCTCACATAGAGACCATAGAGATTCCAATAGATTTACTTCTGCCATTCATGAGCTCCGATGAGTATTCTTCCCCTGAAGAGGATGAATATGTCACTGAAGAGCAAGTTGCTAAATACCTTGGAGCAATCATGAAGCTAAATGACAAGTTATTTGGTAATGAGACTTGGGAGAATGAACCTCCTTTGCTCACCAAAGAACTAGATGACTTGTCTAGGCAGAGATTACCTCAAAAGAGACAAGATCCTGGGAAGTTTTCAATACCTTGTACCATAGGCACCATGACCTTTAAGAAGGCTCTGTGTGACTTAGGGTCAAGTGTAAACCTCATGCCTCTCTCTGTAATGGAGAAGCTAGGGATCTTTGAGGTACAAGCTACAAGAATCTCACTAGAGATGGCAGACAACTCAAGAAAACAAGCTTATGGACTTGTAGAGGATGTTCTGGTAAAGATTGAAGACCATTACATCCCTACTGATTTCATAGTCCTAGAGACTGGGAAATGCATGGATGAATCCATCATCCTTGGCAGACCCTTCCTAGCCACAGCAAAGGCTGTGATTGATGTGGACAGAGGAGAATTGATCATTCAAGTGAATGCAGAATCCTTTGTGTTTAAGGCTCAAGGATATCCCTCTGTCACCATGGAGAGAAAGCATGAAGAGCTTCTCTCAAAACAGAGTCAAACAGAGCCCCCACAGTCAAACTCTAAGTTTGGTGTTGGGAGGCCACAACCAACTTCTAAGTTTGGTGTTGAACCCCCACATTCAAACTCTAAGTTTGGTGTTGGGAGGTTCCAACATTGCTCTGAGTATCTGTGAGGCTCCATGAGAGCCCTCTGTCAAGCTACTGACATTAAAGAAGTGCTTGTTGGGTGGCAACCCAATGTTATATTTTATCTATTTTCCTTTGTTATTTTATATTTTCTGTAGATTGATGATCATGAGAAGTTACAAAATCAATTGAAAAAGCAGAAACAGAATGAAAAACAGAAAGAAAAATAGCACACCCTGGAGGAGAACTTACTGGCGTTTAAATGCCAGTGAAGCTAGCAAATGGGCGTTTAACGCCCAGTCTGGCACCATTCTGGGCGTTTAACGCCAGAAAGGGGCACCAGACTGGCGTTAAATGCCAGAAAAGGGCAAGAAGCTGGCGTTAAACGCCAGAAATGGGCACCAGTCCGGCGTCTAACGCCAGAATTGGCACAAACAGCAATTTTGCTCACCACTTGGTGCAGGGATGACTTTTCCTTGACACCTCAGGATCTGTGGACCCCACAGGATCCCTACCTACCCCACCACCCTCTCTCTTCCTCACCCATTCACCAATCACCTCAACCACTCTTCCCCAAAAACCCCTCACCTATCAAATCCCATCTTTCTCTTCACCACTCACATCCATCCTTCATAAAACCCCACCTACCTCACCATTCAAATTCAAACCACTTTCCCTCCCAAACCCACCCATAATGGCCGAACCCTACCCCTCTCTTCACCCCTATATAAACCCATCTTCACTCCTTCATTTTTACACACCCTAAACACTACTTCTCCCCCCTATGGCCGAACCACAAAGCCACCTCCATCTCCTCCATTTCTTCTTCTTCTACTCTCTTTTTTCTTCTTTTGCTCGAGGACGAGCAAACCTTTTAAGTTTGGTGTGGTAAAAGCATTGCTTTTTGTTTTTCCATAACCATTTATGGCATCCAAGGCCAGAGAAATCTCTAGAAAGAGGAAAGGGAAGGCAAAAGCTTCCACCTCCGAGTCATGGGAGATGGAGAGATTCATCTCAAGGGTGCATCAAGACCACTTCTATGAAGTTGTGGCCTTGAAGAAGGTGATCCCCGAGGTCCCTTTCAAACTCAAAAAGAGTGAATATCCGGAGATCCGACATGAGATCCGAAGAAGAGGTTGGGAAGTTCTTACCAACCCCATTCAACAAGTCGGAATCTTAATGGTTCAAGAGTTCTATGCCAATGCATGGATCACCAAGAACCATGATCAAAGTGTAAACCCGGACCCAAAGAATTGGCTTACAATGGTTCGGGGGAAATACTTAGACTTTAGTCTGGAAAATGTAAGGTTGGCATTCAACTTGCCCATGATGCAAGGAGATGAACATCCTTACACTAGAAGGATCAACTTTGATCAAAGGTTGGACCAAGTCCTCACTGACATTTGTGAAGAAGGCGCCCAATGGAAGAGAGATTCAAGAGGGAAGCCGGTTCAACTGAGAAGGCATGACCTCAAGCCCGTGGCTAGGGGATGGTTGGAGTTTATCCAACGCTCAATCATTCCCACTAGCAACCAGTCCGAAGTTACTCTAGACCAGGGCCATCATGATTCATAGCATCATGATTGGAGAAGAAGTAGAAGTTCATGAGGTTATAGCCCAAGAACTTTATAAGGTGGCGGACAAGTCTTCTACCTTGGCAAGGTTAGCCTTTCCTCATCTCATTTGTCACCTCTGTTATTCAGTCGGAGTGGACATAGAAGGAGACATCCTCATTGATGAGGACAAGCCCATCACTAAGAAAAGGATGGAGCAAACAAAAGACCCCACTCATCATGAAATCCCTGAGATACCTCAAGGGATGCACTTTCCTCCACAAAACTATTGGGAGCAAATCAACACCTCCCTAGGAAAACTGAGTTCCAACATGGGACAACTAAGGGTGGAGCACCAAGAACATTCCATCCTCCTCCATGAAATTAGAAAAGATCAAAGAATCATGAGAGAGGAGCAACAAAGACAAGGAAGAGACATTGAGGAGCTCAAGCACTCCATAAGACCTTCAAGAGGAAGAACAAGCCATCACTAAGGTGGACCCGTTCTTTAATCTCCTTGTTCTTTATCTTGTTTTTCGAATTTGATATCCAAGTTTGTGTCTTATGATCATTAGTGTCTTAGTGTCTATGCCTTAAAGTTATGAATGTCCTATGAATCCATCACCTTTCTTAAATGAAAAATGTTCTTAATTGAAAAAGAGAAGAATTGCATGAATTTTGAATTTTATAACAGATTAATTATTTTGATGTGGTGGCAATACTTTTGTTTTCTGAATGTATGCTTGAACAGTGCATATGTCTTTTGAATTTGTGGTTCATGATTGGTTGGCTCTTGAAAGAATGATGAAAAAGGAAACATGTTACTGAGGATCTGAAAAATCATAAAAATGATTCTTGAAGCAAGAAAAAGCAGTGAATACAAAAAAAAAAAGAGAAGCGAAAAAAAAAGAAGAGAGAAAAGAAAAAAGAGAAAAAAAACGAAAAAAAAGGAGAAAGAGAAAAAGAAAGAAAAAGAAAGAAATAAAGTTGTGATCCAAGGCAAAAAGAGTGTGCTTAAGAACCCTGGACACCTCTAATTGGGGACTCTAGCAAAGCTGAGTCACAATCTGAAAAGGTTCACCCAATTATGTGTCTATGGCATGTATGTATCCGGTGGTAATACTGGAAGACAGAGTGCTTTGGGCCACGGCCAAGACTCATAAAGTAGATGTGTTCAAGAATCATCATACTTAACTAGGAGAATCAATAACACTATCTGGATTCTGAGTTCCTATAGAAGCCAATCATTCTGAATTTCAAAGGATAGAGTGAGATGCCAAAACTGTTCAGAGGCAAAAAGCTAAAGGCCCCGCTCATCTAATTAATACGGATCTTCATAGATGTTTTTGGAATTCATTGCATATTCTCTTCTTTTTATCTTATTTGATTTTCAGTTGCTTGAGGACAAGCAACAATTTAAGTTTGGTGTTGTGATGAGCGGATAATTTGTACGCTTTTTGGCATTGTTTTTAGTATGTTTTTAGTATGTTTTAGTTAGTTTTTAGTATATTTTTATTAGTTTTTAGTTAAAATTCACTTTTCTGTACTTTACTATGAGTTTGTGTGTTTTTCTGTGATTTCAGGTATTTTCTGGCTGAAATTGAGGGACCTGAGCAAAAATCTGATTCAGAGACTGAAAAGGACTGCAGATGCTGTTGGATTCTGACCTCCCAACACTCGAAGTGGATTTTCTGGAGCTACAGAAGCCTAATTGGCGCGCTCTCAACGGCGTTGGAAAGTAGACATCCTGGGCTTTCCAGTAATGTATAATAATCCATACTTTGCCCAAGATTTGATGGCCCAAACCGGCGTTCCAAATCAGCTCAAAACTGCCCGGCGTTTAACGCCGGAACTGGCACAAGAATGGGAGTTAAACGCCCAAACTGGCACAAAAGCTGGCGTTTAACTCCAAGAAGAGTCTCTACACGAAAATGCTTCAATGCTCAGCCCAAGCACACACCAAGTGGGCCCGGAAGTGGATTTTTATGTCTTTTACTCATCTTTGTAATTCTTAAGCTACTAGTTCCCTATAAATAGGACCTCTTACTATTGCATTTTCATCTTTTGATCATTTTCGATCTTAGGATCATCTTTGGACGTCTAGTTCTTAGATTATTGGGAGGCTGGCCTCACGGCCATGCCTAGACCTTGTTCTTATATATTTTCAACGGTGGAGTTTCTACACACCATAGATTAAGGTGTGGAGCTCTGCTGTACCTCGAGTATTAATGCAATTACTATTGTTCTTCTATTCAATTCAGCTTGTTCTTATTCCAAGATATTCATTCGTACACAAGAACATGATGAATGTGATGATTATGTGACGCTCATCATCATTCTCACTTATGAACGAGTGCCTGACAACCACCTCCGTTCTACAAGCAAACAAGGCTTGAATGTTTATCTCTTGGATTCCTTAATCAAAATCTTCGTGGTATAAGCTAGAATTGATGGCGGCATTCAAGAGAATCTGGAAGATCTAAACCTTGTCTGTGGTATTCTGAGTAGGATTCAATGATTGAATGACTGTGACGAGCTTCAAACTCGCGATTGTGGGGCGTTAGTGACAGACGCAAAAGAATCACTGGATTCTATTCCGACATGATCGAGAACCGATAGCTGGATAGCCGTGCCGTGACAGGGTGCGTTGAACATTTCCACTGAGAGGACGGGACTGTAGCCATTGACAACGGTGATGCCCAACATACAGCTTGCCATGAAAAGGAGTAAGAAGGATTGGATGAAGACAGTAGGAAAGTAGAGAGACGGAAGGGACAAAGCATCTCCATTCGCTTATCTGAGGTTCTCACCAATGAATTACATAAGTATCTCTATCTTTATCTTTATGTTTTATTCATATATCATCCATAACCATTTGAGTCTGCCTGACTAAGATTTACAAGGTGACCATAGCTTGCTTCATACCAACAATCTCCGTGGGATCGACCCTTACTCGCATAAGGTTTATTACTTGGACGACCCAGTGCACTTGCTAGTTAGTTGTGCGAAGTTGTGAAATTATGTTCAGACCATGGTATTGAGCACCAAGTTTTTGGAGCCATTACCGGGGACTGTTTGAGTTGTGAAAAGAATGAATCACAATTTCGTGCACCAGCTTCTCAACCCACATCTGTAGGTAATAAATCTGCAGCAACTAAGGTTGAGGAAAACAAAGCCAAAATGCGTTATCTTCAGAAACTCCACCAAGCGGAACAGAATATGCAATTCACCCACTTTGCAGACTACCTCAGGACTCTTGAAATAAAGATTCCGTTTGCAGAGGCACTTGTGCAAATACCCTATTATGCTAAGTTCATGAAAGAGATCTTAAGTCATAAGAAGGATTGGAGGGAAACTAAAAAAGTTTACCTCACTGAAGAATGCAGTGTAGTCATTCTGAAAAGCTTACCTGAGAAGCTTAAAGATCCAGGAAGCTTCATGATACCATGCACATTAGAAGGTACTTGTACCAAGCAAGCTCTATGTGATCTTGGGGTAAGTATTAACCTAATACCTGCAGCTACTATCAAAAAGCTTGGGTTGACTGATGAAGTTAAACCAACCCGGATATGTCTCCAACTTGCTGATGGCTCCATTAAATACCCATCAGGCGTGATTGAAGACATGATTGTCAAGATTGGGCCATTTGCTTTTCCCACTGACTTTGTGGTGCTGGAAATGGAGGAGCATAAGAGTGCAACTCTCATTCTGGGAAGACCTTTCCTAGTAACTGGCCGAACCCTCATTGATGTTCAAAAAAGGGAAGTAACCCTGAGAGTCAATGAGGATGAGTTCAAGTTGAATGTTGTCAAAGCCATGCAGTATCCAGACACCCAAAATGACTGCATGAGCGTTGATATTATTGACTCTCTGGTAAAAGAAGTCAATATGGCTAAGAGTCTTGAATCAGAGCTGGAGGATATCTTTAAAGATGTTCAGCCTGATCTAGAGGAATCAGAGAAAATAATAGAACCTCTTAAAATCCCTTAGGAAGAGGAGAAACCTCCTAAACCCGAGCTCAAACCATTACCACCATCCCTTAAATATGCATTTCTGGGAGAAGGTGATACCTTTCCTGTAATTATAAGCTCTACCTTAGAGCCACAGGAAGAAGAAGCACTAATTCAAGTGCTAAAGACACACAAGACAGCTCTTGGGTGGTCTATCAGTGATCTTAAGGGCATTAGCCCAGCCAGATGCATGCACAAGATTTTATTGGAGGGTGATGCTAAGCCAATGGTTCAACCACAAAGGCGGCTGAATCCAACCATGAAGGAGGTGGTATAAAAGGAGGTCACTAAATTACTAGAGGCTGGGATTATTTATCCTATTTCTGATAGCCCCTGGGTAAGCCCTGTCCAAGTCGTCCCTAAGAAAGGCAGCATGACAGTGGTCCATAATGAAAAAAATGAACTGGTTCCTACAAGAACAGTTACAGGGTGGCGTATGTGTATTGATTACAGAAGGCTCAATACAACTATCAGAAAGGATCATTTTCCTTTACCATTCATAGACCAGATGCTAGAAAGACTAGCAGGTCATGAATACTACTGCTTCCTGGATGGATATTCAGGTTATAATCAAATTGCAGTAGATCCTCAGGATCAAGAGAAAACAGCATTCACATGTCCATCTGGAGTATTTGCATACAGAAGGATGCCATTTGGTTTGTGCAATGCACCTGCAACCTTTCAAAGGTGCATGCTCTCAATTTTCTCTGATATGGTGGAAAAATTTCTGGAAGTCTTCATGGATGACTTCTCAGTATTTGGAGACTCATTCAGCTCCTGTCTTGACCATCTAGCACTTGTTCTAAAGAGGTGCCAAGAGACTAACCTGGTTTTAAACTGGGAGAAATGTCACTTTATTGTGATTGAAGGAATTGTCCTTGGACACAAAATTTCGAACAAGGGAATAGAAGTGGATCAAGCTAAGGTAGAGGTAATTGAAAAATTACCACCACTAGCCAATGTTAAGGCAATCAGAAGCTTTCTGGGGCATGCAGGATTCTATAGGAGGTTTATAAAGGATTTTTCAAAAATTGCCAAACCTCTAAGTAATTTGCTAGCTGCTGACACGCCATTTATCTTTGATCAGGAGTGTCTGCAAGCATTTGAGACTCTGAAAGCTAAGCTGGTCACAGCACCAGTCATCTCTGCACAAGACTGGACATTACCATTTGAATTAATGTGTGATGCCAGTGACCATGCCATTGGTGCAGTGTTGAGACAAAGGCATGACAAGCTTCTGCACGTCATTTACTATGCCATTCATCTTTTAAATGATGCACAGAAGAATTACACAACCACAAAAAAAGAGTTGCTTGCAGTGGTTTACGCCATTGACAAGTTTAGATCCTATTTAGTAGGATCAAAAGTGATTGTGTACACTGATCATGCTGCTCTTAAATATCTACTCAGAAAGCAGGATTCAAAACCCAGACTCATCAGATGGGTGTTGCTTATGCAAGAGTTTGATATAGAAATAAGAGACAGAAAAGGAACAGAGAACCAAGTAGCAGATCACCTGTCCCGAATAGAACCAGTAGAAGGGGCATCCCTCCCTCTTACTGAGATCTCTGAAACCTTTCCAGATGAGCAACTTTTTACCATCCAGGAAGTGCCATGGTTTGCAGACATTGCAAACTACAAGGCAGTGAGGTTCATACCCAAAGAGTACAGTAGGCAACAATCAAAGAAATTGATCACAGATGCAAAGTACTATCTTTGGGATGAACCATATCTCTTCAAGAGATGTGCAGACGGAGTAATCCGTAGATGTGTGCCTAAAGAAGAAGCACAGAAGATCATCTGGCACTGCCATGGATCACAGTATGGAAGACATTTTGGAAGTGAGTGAACAGCCACAAGAGTCCTCCAATGTGGCTTCTACTGGCCTACTCTCTATAAAGACTCCCAAGTATTTGTACTCAATTGTGACAGTTGCCAAAGATCTGGCAATCTGCCTCACAGTTATGCCATGCCTCAACAAGGGATCTTGGAGATCGAGTTGTTTGATGTATGGGGTATTGAATTCATGGGGCCATTCCCACCATCACACTCAAACACTTATATTCTGATGGCAGTGGATTATGTATCCAAATGGGTAGAAGCTATAGCAACACCCATTAATGATACTAAGACAGTGCTGAAATTCCTCCAGAAACACATCTTCAGTAGATTTGGTACCCCTAGAGTATTAATCAGTGATGGGGGCACTCATTTATGCAATAAACAGCTTTACTCTGCTTTGGTTCGGTACGGAGTTAGCCACAGGGTGGCCACTCCATATCATCCACAGATAAATGAGCAAGCTGAAGTCTCTAATAGAGAACTTAAAAGAATCCTGGAATGGACTGTGATTAACCGTAGAAGGGATTGGGCAAGAAGCTTGGATGATACTCTGTGGGCATACAGAACAGCATTCAAAACCCCTATAGGGACCTCTCTATACCAGCTTGTGTATGGAAAGGCATGTCACTTGCCAGTGGAACTGGAACATAAGGCCTATTGGGCAACCAGATTCCTGAACCTTGATGCCAAGTTAGCTGGAGAAAAATGATTGCTCCAGTTAAATGAGCTAGAGAAATTTAGACTCAATGCTTTCGAGAATGCAAAAATTTACAAAGAGAAAGCAAAAAGATGGCATGATAAGAAACTGTCATCCAGAGTCTTTGAGCCAGGGCAGAAAGTTCTGCTATTTAATTATAGGCTCAGATTATTCCCCGGGAAATTAAAATTCCGGTGGAGAGGACCATATGTGATTACAAGTGTGTCACCATATGGATACGTAGAGCTTCAGGATAATGATTCTAACAAAAAGTTCATTGTTAATGGACAGAGAGTTAAACATTATCTTGAAAGCAATTTTGAGCAAGAATGCTTAAAACTGAGGCTTGATTAAAGCTCAGTAATAGTCCAGCTAAAGACAATAAAGAAGCGCTTGCTGGGAGGCAACCCAGCCATTTACAAAGTTTATTTGTTAATTAATTGATTTTTACAGGTATATGTCAAGTATCTTCAAGGTAAAATAGCAATTGCTTAAGTTCATAGAGTTACAGAAGGATTCGCAGGATAAAACAGCAAAAAGGAAGCTCACTGGTGCGAAAAAGCCAGTAAAAGCTGTTTTGGGCGTTGAACACCCAAAAGAAGCATCCACTGGGCGTTCAACGCCAGTAAGGATAGCCTTCTGGGCATTAAACGCCAGAAAGAAGCATCTTCTGGGTGTTGAACGCCAGAAAGAAGCACCTTCTGGGCGTTTAACGCCAGATTTACAGCGTCCTAGGCGTTCAAAAAAATGCCTAGTGACAAAGGACTTCCTGGCGTTCAACGCCAGAAAGAAGCAACAGCTAGGCGTTGAATGCACAGGAGAAGCAGCGTTTGGGCGTTAAACGCCCAAAACATGCAGCGTTTGGGCGTTTAACGCCAGGATAGTGGGGAGGAGGTAAATTCGTTTTTACTTCACAATTTTTTAAATTTTTTTACGTTTCAAATCATGATTTCTTGCATAAACATGTTACAAACTCTCATCCTTCAATTCCAAAAATTTTAATCCTAATTTCTAAAATCCCTTTTTCAAAAATATCAAATGTATCTTAATCCATAAACACAAATCTTTTTCAATCCAATCCAACTCTTTTTCAAATCTTTTTCAACTCATCATATCTTTTGAATTTCGAAATTGCCTCTCCCTATATTCCTCTCCTTTCCTTTCTTTTGCTTGAGGACAAGCAAACCTTTAAGTTTGGTGTGATTTGCCATGATCACTGATGAGCGGATAATTTATACGCTTTTTGGCATTGTTTTTAGTATGTTTTTGGTATGTTTTAGTTAGTTTTTATTATATTTTTATTAGTTTTTATTTAAAATTCACTTTTCTGGACTTTACTATGAGTTTGTGTGTTTTTCTGTGATTTCAGGTATTTTCTGGCTGAAATTGAGGGACCTGAGCAAAAATCTGATTCAGAGGCTGAAAAAGGACTGCAGATGCTGTTGGATTCTGACCTCCCTACATTCAAAGTGGATTTTCTAGAGCTACAGAAGCCCAATTGGCGCACTCTCAATTACGTTGGAAAGTAGACATCCTGGGCTTTCCAGCATAATTTGCTTGAGATTTGATAGCCCAAACCGGCATTCCAATTCAGCTCAAGAATTCCCGGCGTTAAACGCCGGAACTGGCACAAAAGTGGGAGTTAAATGCCTAAACTGGCACAAAAGATGGCATTTAACTCCAAGAAAAGTCTCTACACATGGAAGCTTCAATGCTTAGCCCAAGCACACACCAAGTGGGCCCGGAAGTGGATTTTTATGTCATTTACTCATTTCTGTAAATCCTAAGCTACTAGTTCTCTATAAATAAGACCTTTTACTATTGTATTTTCATCTTGGTAGCTATCTTTGAGTAGTCTTATGCTATCTTACATCAGGGGGCTGGCCTCTCGGCCATGCCTAGACCTTGTTCTTGTGTATTTTCAACGGTGGAGTTTCTACACACCATAGATTAAGGTGTGGAGCTCTGCTGTACCTCAAGTATTAATACAATTACTATTGTTCTTCTATTCAATTCAGCTTATTCTTGTTCCAAGATATTCATTCGCACTCAAGAACTTGATGAATGTGATGATTATGTGACGCTCATCATCATTCTCACTTATGAACGCGTGCTTGACAACCACTTCCGTTCTACATGCAAACAAGGCTTGAATGTTTATCTCTTGGATTCCTTAATCAGAATCTTCGTGGTATAAGCTAGAATTGATGGCAGCATTCTTGAGAATCCGGAAAGTCTAAACCTTGTCTGTGGTATTCCGAGTAGGATTCAAGGATTGAATGACTGTGACGAGCTTCAAACTCGCGATTGTGGGGCGTTAGTGACAGACGCAAAAGAATCAATGGATTCTATTCCGACATGATCGAGAACCGACAGATGAATAGTCGTGCTGTGACAAAGCGCATTGAACGTTTTCACTAAGAGGACGGGAATGTAGCCATTGACAACGGTGATGCCTAACATACAGCTTGCCATCGAAAGGAGTAAGAAGGATTGGATGAAGACAGTAGGAAGGCAGAGAGACGGAAGGGATAAAGCATCTCCATACGCTTATCTGAAATTCTCATCAATGAATTACATAAGTATCTCTATCTTTATTTTATGTTTTATTTATATTTTAATCATTAATCCTCCATAACCATTTGAATCTGCCTGACTGAGATTTACAGGATGACCATAGCTTGCTTCATACTAACAATCTCCGTGGGATCGACCCTTACTCGCGTAAGGTTTATTACTTGGACGACCCAGTGCACTTGCTGGTTAGTTGTGCGAAGTTGTGATAAGGAGTTGAGATTGCAATTGAGCGTACCATGTTGATGGCGCCATTGATGATCACAATTTCGTGCACTAATCACTGAGCTAAAACTCATCAAGATCACGGCACCTAAGGGAACAGGAAGAGCAAGGATGTGACTTGAAGGAACTGAAGCGTCAAAAATTATCTCTTGAAGGATCAAGCACCCCACAGACTAGAGGAACACCCATTTTCCAAAATAAAGGTTGTTGAGTCCTAATCTTTGCCTTAACTCTGTGATAACTATTCTTATTATGAATTTACCTTAGAAGCTATATATTAGTAGTAGTAATTAGTATCTCTATTTTGACTTTATTTCCAATTAAGTTATAATTTATTTTTCTCATCATCATCAAACATGAATAAAGTAGTAGAGTTTTAAAATAAAGAGGTAATTTATATCTTTCGAGTTCTTAATAAGAAAAATTATAATTAATTATATGTGGTGCCAATACTTTTTGTCTTCTGAATGAATGCTTGAACAGTGCATATTTTTTATCTTGAATTTTATGAATGATAAAATTATTGGCTCTTGAAAGAATGAGAAACACGAGAGATATTATTGCTGATCTGAAAAATTATGAATTTGATTCTTGAAGCAAGAAAAAGCAGTGAAAAAAAAAAGAAAAAAAAAGCAAGAGGTAGAAAAAGCCAATAGCCCTTTAAACCAAAAGGCAAGTGTGAAAAGGATCCAAGGCTTTGAGCATCAATGGATAGGAGGGCCCAAGGAAATAAATCCAGGCCTAAGCAGCTAAATCAAGTTGTCCCTAACCATGTGCTTGTGGCATGCAGGTCCAAGTGAAAAGCTTGAGACTAAGTGGTTAAAGTCGTGATCCAAGGCAAAAGAGTGTGCTTAAGAACTCTGGACACCTCTAATTGGGGACTTGAGCAAAGCTAAGTCACAATCTGAAAAGATTCACCCAGTTATGTGTTTGTGGCATTTATGTATCCGGTGGTAATACTGGAAAATAAAGTGCTTAGGGTCACGGCCAAGACTCATAAAGTAGTTGTGTTCAAGAATCAACATACTACACTAAGAGAAACAATAATACTATCTGAATTCTGAGTTCCTATAGATGCCAATCATTCTAAATTTCAAAGGATAAAGTGAGATGCCAAAACAGTTCAGAAACAAAAAGCTACTAGCCCCGCTCATCTAAATTAGAATCTGAGCTTCACTTAAAACTTTGAGATATTATTGCTTCTTAATTTCTTTTTATCCTATTTAATTTATCTAGTTGCTTGGGGACAAGCAACAGTTTAAGTTTGGTGTTGTGATGAGCGGATATTTTATACGCTTTTTGGGGGTAATTTCATATAGATTTTAGCATGTTTTAATTAGTTTTTAATAGAATTTTATTAGTTTTTAAGCAAAAATCATATTTCTGGACTTTACTATGAGTTTGTGTGTTTTTCTGTGATTTAAGGTATTTTCTGGCTGAAATTGATGGAGCTGAGCAAAAATCTAATCTAGGTTGAAAAAGGACTGCTAATGTTGTTGGATTCTGACCTCCCTGCACTCGGAATGAATTTTTTGGAGCTACAGGAGTCCAATTGGCGTGCTCTCAATTGGGTTGGAAAGTAGACATCCAGTCCTTTCCAACAATATATAATAGTCCATAATTTGCGCGAAGATAGACGATGTAAATTGGCGTTCAACGCCAGTTCCATGTTGCAGTCTGGCGTCTAGCGCCAGAAACAGGTTACAAGTTGGAGTTCAATGCCAAAAATACGTTACAACCTGGCGTTCAACTCCAGAAACAGCCCAGTCACGTGAGAAGCTTAAGTCTCAGCCCCAGCACACACCAAGTGGGCCCCAGAAGTGGATTTCTGCACCAATTATCTCAATTTACTCATTTTCTATAAACCTAGGTTACTAGTTTAGTATTTAAACAACTTTTAGAGACTTATTTTGTATCTCATGACATTTTTAGATCTGAATTTTATACACTTTGATGGCATGAGTCTCTAAACTCCATTGTTGGGGGTGAGGAGCTCTGCAGCGTCTCGATGAATTAATGTAATTATTTATGTTTTTCCATTCAAACATGCGTGTTCTTATCTAAGATGTTCATTCGCGCTTAACTATGGAGAAGGTGGTGATCCGTGACACTCATCACCTTCCTCAATCTATGAACGTGTGTCTGACAACCACCTCCGTTCTATATCAGATTGAATGAGTATCTCTTAGATTCCTTAACCAGAATCTTCGTGGTATAAGCTAGAATTGATGGCGGCATTCATGAGAATCCGGAAAGTCTAAACCTTGTCTGTGGTATTTCGAGTAGGATTCTGGGATCAGATGACTGTGACGAGCTTCAAACTCGCGAGTGTTTTGCGTGATGACAAACACAAAAGAATCAATGGATTCTATTCCGACATGATCGAGAACCAACAGCTGATTAGTCGTGTTGTGACAGAGCATTTGGACCATTTTCACTGAGAGGATGAGAAGTAGCCATTGACAACGGTGACACCCTACATAGAGCTTGCCATGGAAGGAACTTTGCACTTTTGCATGAGTTGAATATTACATAACAGGAATTCAGAAGACAAAGCATCTCCAAAACTCCAACATATTCTCCATTATTGCACAACAAGTAATTATTTCATGCTCTTCTAATTTTTTTAGTAATTCAAACTGATAATTATAATTGATCTCCTGACTAAGAATAATAAAATAAACATAGCTTGCTTCAAACCAACAATCTCCGTGGGATCAACCTTTACTCACGTAAGGTATTACTTGGACGACCCAGTGCACTTGCTGGTTAGTGATGGTGTTTTTGTGGAAAAACGAATTTCCAACACACAAATCCAACCGGCAAGTATACCGGGTCGCATCAAGTAGTAATAACTCACTTAGAGTGAGGTCGATCCCACAGGGATTGATGGATCAAGCAACTTTAGTGGGTGATTAGTCTAGTCAATGCTAACATTGAAGTGAATTGTGTGAAGTTGATCAACAGAAAGTAAATTGCAGGAATGATAAAGTTGCAGAATGTAAATGGGCAGAAAACTTAAAGAGCAAGAAAGTAAAAGAGCTTAAACTTAAATTGCAAGAAAATTAAATTGCATGAAAAGTAAAGGGGATTGGGTGCTGGGAATTAAAACTTCAACAAGAAAATGTAAAGTGCAATCAAGCAAAGAAGTAAAAGATGAAGTAAGTGCAGCAGATTCAAACAGAAATGAAAAATTGCTTGAAGAACAAGACAGAAAGAAACTTAGCTCAATTGTAAAATCTAAAAGAGAATTTGAGGATCCAAGAAGAGCAATGAACTCAGGAAGCAAATCTAGATCTCAATTCTCCTTTGCTCAGTCAGAAAATATATTGCAGAAGAAAATGAGGTTTAAAAATAGCAAAGAAGAGTAAAACCCGATCCTTAGATCAATTGAGAGGAAGAGTGGAAAATGATTCTCAGAATTTGAATCAATGGAGCTCTTCAACCTCAATTCAAGATCCAAAATAGAAAAGCTAAAGTTGCAGAAGAAGAAGATTTAAAACAGCAAATGAATTTTGAATTATGCAGTAAAAGAACAAGAGAGAACTCAAGGTGAGAATTGAAACAGAATTCCTTCAGTTCTCCAATTCAAGTTAAGATGTAAAAGTGAGCTCTCTTCTACTACTACTCCCTAATGGAGCAAGCCTTTCTAATTCCCTTTTTTTTGAAATGAGAGTGATGCCTTTATATAGGCTTTTTACAAAATGAAAATAAAATGAAATTGAAAACAAATTCACAAAATGAAATTCCTAATCTAGCTTCTCTGTGTGCCTTTGAGTCATGTTGAGTGGGCTTTTCTTGCTTTGTATTTGAAGGAGAATGGGTCTTGGATGGCCTTGATTTAATTTGGTGAGGAATTGAATTAAATTGAATTTTGGTTGATTTTGGCCCATATGTTGCTCCCAGGAGGCTGCCCTGCTCTTGTGGAGGGCAGAGCAGGGAAACTTTGTGTGGGTATCCAATTTGCATGCCAAGGCTTGGAAGCATCAGGATGCTGCCCTGCCCTTGGGGAGGGCAGGGCAATGTTGCCTTGCATGTGTGTCTTGCGCGCTCACTTCCTTGGACCGTGTCATGATGCGCTCCTCACTCCCCTTAGGTGCTTGGTTCGAAACTCATGGGTGGCACTTGGAGTTTGATTTTTTCGTGGATTTTCTTCAAGAAGAGCACGACATTGCCCTGCTCTCCAAGAGGGCAGAGCAGAAAAATGAGCGCTAGATTGCTTTGGAGTGAGGCTCCAGCTTCGAACTTTGGTGGAAGCACTTTGGTTTATTTTCACTTATTTTTGGCCCTTAAAGATGCCTTTCACTCATGCCTCAATTGTGTGCCAAATATGAATTGCCATATATCGTTGGAAAGCTCTGAATGTCAGCTTTCTAACGCAACTGGAAGCACATCAATCGGACGTCTGTAGCTCAAGTTATAGCCCTTTGAAATAGGCATGGTCATGTTGTGAGCGGCCAGATTTTAACTTAGCGAAAATTTGCTCCAACCTCACTTTGTTTCATCATGATTCTGCCCTGCCCTTGGCAAAAGCAGGGTAGTGTGCGCTGATTGCTTATTCTCCATTAATTTGGTCATGGGCCACACTTTTAAAAGCGTGGCCTAAGGCTCCAAAGTGTGCTCCAACTTCAAAGTGTGTCCCAAAGCTCTTTTTTTCTCCTTTTTTTGTGCTTCTTTGCTTCTTTTTCTTCTTATTTCCTACAAGATTTATAAAATTAAAAGATCAAGGAAATATACCAATTAAGTATAAAAGCATTCAATATTTAAGCACAATTTATCAATTTCTTGTATGAAAAAGCATAGAAAAATAAGTATATGATGACTTGTCATCAGTTAGTTGTGCGGATTGCAAAAGTGTGATTGCAATTTCGTTCACCACACTTATTCTAAAAGTTTTGGCTCAAAGTCGAGCTAAACGAACCAAAAATGCTATGCGGTTGGACTGGGCCCAAGTTGGGCCCAATCCCAACATATATAAAGTCATAAATGAGCCAAGAAAACTCATTTTAGCACAAGAGGGAGAGAGGGTCGTGAGATTGAGAGAGAGGAGTGTCCACGATTGACACTATTCATCATCTCTTTCTTTTGGCCATATATTGAGCTATAGTGCTCGGATTGACAAACAGTTTGCGGCCACGCAAAGCTCTTTCTAACTGATCAAAGTTGGTAAGAAAATCTTTTTCCAAGCTCCATTTATCTGCCCTATGTCATTTTTGAAAATGGCTTTTGGGTTGTTGAATTTCTTTGTGTTCTTATTGTTTAGGTGTAATCTAGTCTGGATAAGTAGCGGGTTTTACCCCAAAACTCATTGGACAAGGAAAGATATCACTAAACCCTTTGTGTTTAGTTGTATGTCATAAACCCTAGCTTTGATCTTGTTATTTTTCATGATATAGAGTATTCTTGGTGTTGTTTGGTGTTGAGCGAAGGTGATGAGCGGATAATTTGTACGCTTTTTGGCATTGTTTTTAGTATGTTTTTAGTATGATCTAGTTAGTTTTTAGTATATTTTTATTAGTTTTTAGTTAAAATTCACTTTTCTGGACTTTACTATGAGTTTGTGTGTTTTTCTGTGATTTCAGGTATTTTCTGGCTGAAATTGAAGGACCTGAGCAAAAATCTGATTCAGAGACTGAAAAGGACTGCAGATGCTGTTGGATTCTGACCTCCCTGCACTCGAAGTGGATTTTCTGGAGCTACAGAAGCCCAATAGGCGCGCTCTCAACGGCGTTGGAAAGTAGACATCCTGGGCTTTCCAGCAATATATGATAGTCCATACTTTGCCCAAGATTTGATGGCCCAAACCGGCGTTCAAAGTCACCCTCAGAATTTCCAGCGTTAAACGCCGGAACTGGCACCAAAATGGGAGTTAAACGCCCAAACTGGCACCAAAGCTGGCGTTTAACTCCAAGAAGAGTCCCTACACGAAAAATGCTTCATTGCTCAGCCCAAGCACACACCAAGTGGGCCCGGAAGTGGATTTTTATGTCATTTACTCATCTTTGTAAACCTTAGGCTACTAGTTTTCTATAAGTAGGACCTTTTACTATTGTATTTTCATCTATCTTTCAATCTGAGGATCTTTTGATCATGTTTTGATGATTGAACCCTCTTTGGGAGGCTGGCCTCACGGCCATGCCTAGACCTTGTTCTTATGTATTTTCAACGGTGGAGTTTCTACACACCATAGATTAAGGTGTGGAGCTCTGCTGTACCTCGAGTATTAATGCAATTACTATTGTTCTTCTATTCAATTCCGCTTGTTCTTGTTCCAAGATATCACTTGTTCTTCAACTTGATGAATGTGATGATCCGTGACACTCATCATCATTCTCACCTATGAACGTGTGACTGACAACCACCTCCGTTCTACCTTCGATTGGGTGAATATCTCTTGGATTCCTAATACACGATGCATGGTTGATCGCCTGACAACCGAGTGCTCGCTTGACAAACGAGCCAGCCATTCCGTGAGATCAGAGTCTTCGTGGTATAGGCAAGAACTGATGGCGGCATTCAAGAGAATCCGGAAGGTCTAACCTTGTCTGTGGTATTTTGAGTAGGATTCAATGATTGAATGACTGTGACGTGCTTCAAACTCCTGAAGGCGGGGCGTTAGTGACAGACGCAAAAGAATCACTGGATTCTATTTCGGCCTGATCGAGAACTGACAGATGGATAGCCGTGCCGTGACAGGGTGCGTTGAACATTTCTACTGAGAGGATGGGAGGTAGCCACTGACAACGGTGAAACCCTTGCATAAGCTTGCCATGGAAAGGAGTAAGAAGGATTGGATGAAGACAGTAGGAAAGCAGAGAGACGGAAGGGACCAAGCATCTTCATACGCTTATCTGAAATTCCTACCAATGAATTACATAAGTATCTCTATCTTTATCTTTATGTTTTATTCATCATCTATACCCATTTGAGTCTGCCTGACTAAGATTTACAAGGTGACCATAGCTTGCTTTATACCAACAATCTCCGTGGGATCGACCCTTACTCGCGTAAGGTTTATTACTTGGACGACCCAGTGCACTTGCTGGTTAGTTGTGCGGAGTTGTGATAGAGAGTTGAGATTGCAATGAGCGTACCATGTTGATGGCGCCATTGATGATCACAATTTTGTGCACCAGAAGGCTTGAAAGTTTGTGGTAAAATGGTTTTGTGCGTGGAGGATAATAGGCCAAGGTATGGTGATGACCAAAATTTACTCCCCATATAAAATGAATCCGTTCTTCGGCAAGCGCACCAAATATCGTCAAGTAATAACCCACTAGGAGTGGGATCATATCCACAGAGATTCATTGATTGGGCAGTGTTAGCTAATAAGTTAATTAGTTAAGCTAATCAAGTAGAGAGTATTGAGTACTGTAAATTAAATTGCAGAATTATAAATGACATGAAAGTAAAGGTAAGTAATAAAGTGCAAAAATATAAATGGCAACAATGTAAAGAACAGGAATGTAAATGACCGAATTGTAAATGGGAATGGGGAATTAACAGAATATAAAAGAAAGCTATAAAAAATATGGAAGATAAGAATAGGGGAAATTCATTGGGATTAGGAAGTGTTGATCTATTTGGATTAAATTCAGTTCATCTCTTCTTCAATCATGCAACTCATTGACCTCTTGGCAATCATGATTGATTGAGTCCTAATCCCTTGGTAACTCAATCTCTCAAATCTTGATAATCAGCCAATTCCTTGGTCTAATTGCTCATGAAGAAAGATATGCTTGGTCCCTGATTATACCACATAACATCATAGATCCAAATAATGGGTGGATTATATGTCACCATATCCAATCCCAAAACACAGATTCTACTCAAGTGTGAGAAGGGATTTCAAGCATGGTTTCATGATTCCTTTTCCGAGGTTCCCATGAAACCCATTTTGCATTCAACCTCTTTCCCAAGATGATTGAACACTAGCATGAAGAACGAAATTCCTTCTAGTAAATCAAAGAGAAGATGAAGAGAAGAAAAAATTCACTATCATTAATCCATCAAGTATAACAGAGCCCCCTCTCCCAATGAGAAGGAGTTTAGCTACTCATAGCTAAAAGAAAAGTACAAAAGATGAAGTGAAGTGTAAAGCTAAAACAAACTTGCTAATGCCAACCAACCCTTTTTTCAGTACTTCCAGGGGGTATTTATACTACTCCTATCACTAGAATTAAGAAAATACAAAAGAGAAAAGAAAATTACAGCTATAGAGAGAGAGAAAAACTCATAAAATGTGATCCTTGGCTTGGCGCGCCACGTCCAGCCCCTTTAAGTGGCACGCTCCATGTTAACATCCCTAGCGTGCCACGCCTTCGAGCCTAAGTGGCACGCCCAAGGTCTTCTTAAAGCTTGGCTAGCCTGGCGTGCCACGCCTTCGAGCCCAAGTGGCACGCCCATGCCTTTTTAAAACTTCCTACTAGCCTTGGTTAGTCTGGCGTGCCACGTCTCCGAGCCTAAGTGGCACGCCCAGGCTTTTCTTCTTACTCTTCTTTGGAAAAATGAACTGTCGTTGCACGCCCAGGAGCTGGCGTGCCACGCCCATTGTGTGCACCATTTCCTTCCTCTGGAAAACATTATTGGCGTGCCACGCCCAGTGTTGGTGCTTATCCTTCTTCAGCATTGGTGTGCCACGCCTGGGTCCCAAATGTCACGCCCCAGTGTTGATTTCAAGCTGGCGTGCCACACCTTCGATACCAAGTAGCACGCCCAAGTGCTTGGATCTTCAACCTCCTCTCTAGAAACTTGAACTAGTGTGCCACACCTTGATGTTCAAGTGGCACGCCCATATTAAGGTGACTCCTTCAAGCTTGGCATGCCACGCCTGGGTCATCAAGTGGCACGCCCAAGTGATAGGCTAGAGTTGGCGTGCTACGCCTTCGATACGAAGTGGCATGCCCAAGTGTTGGTCCCTTTCTGGATTGATGAACTGGCGTGCCACGCCCAATGGTTCAAATGGCACGCCCATGGTGTGTGATGGATTTGGCATGCCACGCACCTTTTGTGGCCTTCAACATTGCTCTCTGGAAAATGATACTGGCGTGCCACGCCTGGACTCTGGCGTGCCATAACCTTGTTAAAACCCAAACATTCTTCTCTGGAAATCATTACTGGCGTGCCACGCCTTGATGCTGGCGTGCCATACCGTCACAAATTCATGGCGTTTGTTCTAAGTGGCACGTCTAGCTTCACACGCCCAGCTATATTTTTTGTTTCCTTCCCTTTTTATTGCTCTTTTCACTTGAAATTCAACACAAACCTATTTCAAAGCAATGTACCATAATATTTATCATTTGATTCATGAAATTACATGGATTCAATGAATTTGTGTTCTTTTTATGGTTCTTTTAGATAGAAAAAAAGGGTAGATGATGCAAGTCATCATATGGTTTCGGTTTTCTTTATGTAATATGTAATTGTTCATACCCTGACCGAGGTCCTCCAACCCGGCAAATTCATAAGAGGTCCGACCTTGTCCTAAAGCTCACACCTAAAGGTCGGACCTCGGACAATAAGCAAGGAAGGCCCATCAAAAGGAACGAAGCCCAAAACCTAAAGGCCGAAAAGGCCTAGGAAAGGCGGTTCCACAAAAGATAGAGATAAAACTCCCAAAGATAAGATAAGATAAGAATATCTTATCCAGGGGAGATCACCGCCAACTACTATAAATACACTGGAACACCCAGGTATGGCATTCATTCCAAATCTACATATATCTGCTTGGACCCATGCTAACTTAGGCATCGGAGTGTCATTGCAGGTACAACCACCAACCATTCTGCATATCAAGCTCGGGTCACTGAACCCCCCACCTCGGGCCTTTCCAGACGACCGAGCTACACGTTTCAGGCAAACCCTCGGAACATTGGCGTCGTTGCCGGGGAACCTGGAAGTCATCTCTCTACCATGGCGGACGACCCTCTCAACAATGACCACGCTGCATCTGAACAAGAGGACGAAATTGACACCGGAGAACGACCGGACAGCCCTCTATCACCACGCACTCCAGGAGGAAACAAACAGAATCGCCCAAAAACATCACTCCCAAACAAAGATCCACAAAATTCTGAAAAAGAGAAGAGCTCGGAAATTCTAGAAGCAGTCCGAGCACAACAAAACCGACTAAAACAACTCGAAGAGGACATAAAAAAGCAGAAAGAAACTGAACAAGATTTGAAAAGGGAAGCTCGAAAGCGCAGAGAATTAGAAGAAAAGCTGCGGAAAATAGAGGCCAACCTGAAAGACCGGACAGAACGCGGCACCACCACCGAAGGCAACCACGATCCCTTCACGCAAGAGATCATGAAGGAGAAGGTACCGCGAAACTTCAAACCACCCGATATGGACCTCTACGACGGCACCACCGATCCAAGTCATCACCTCAGCAACTTCAGAAGCAGAATGTACCTAGTCGACGCCTCCGACGCGATTCGGTGCAAAGCCTTCCCCACCACTCTCACCAAGTCAGCCATGAAGTGGTTCGACAACCTGCCACCAAGATCAATCACCAGCTTCGAAGACTTAACCAAAAATTCCTAACAAGATTCTCTATTCAAAAGGACAAGACAAAACATGCCCCCAGTCTACTCGGGATCAAACAAGGTAACCAAGAAACTCTCCGAGAATACATGGAGCGATTCAACAAAGCCTGCCTGGACATACAACACTTGCCCACTGAAGCAGCCATCATGGGACTAGCAAACGGCCTAAAAGAGGGACCGTTTAGCCAATCCCTATCCAAACGATACCCGACCTCCCTATACGAGGTGCAGGAGCGGGCAGAAAAATATATCAACATGGAGGAAACCTCCCAGCTAAGAGACTCTTCTAGGAAGGAATCAACCTACCCACTCCGAGATCGGGATCGGGAACAGAAGAAGAAAGAAGAACCCAACTCGGACAAGCCACGGAAGTACCACAACTACACCCCCCCTCCGAGTCTCACTGGTAGATGTCTACAGAGAAGTATGCCACACCGAAAAGATCCCACCGCCCCGACCGCTAAAACACAAGAAAGCGGGGAGAGATCGGTCCGAATACTGTGAATATCACAAGCTCTACGGTCATTCTACTAACGACTGCTACGACCTAAAAAATGTTATAGAAAAGCTAGCCAGAGAAGGAAAACTTGACAGATACATAGCAGAGAAAGGAGAAGAGACCATGAAGAGAAGGCGGGGAGACAACGAAGATCGGGTCGAACAAACCCCGCGAACCCCTGAAAGACATGTTCACATGATAAATGGAGGTTTTGCAGGCGGAGGAACATCCAAATCCTCGCGAAAAAGACACCTCAAAGAAATCTATCACGTCCGAGAAGACAGTCCCCTGCCTGAATTACCCACTATCTCATTTACCCGAGAAGATGCTCAAGGGATAACTCCCGGACATGACGATCCAATGGTAATCACCATTATCCTAGCAAACGCTAACTTACATCGAACCCTGATTGACCAGGGAAGCTCAGCAGATATCCTGTTCAAAACGGCCTTCGACAAGCTCGGACTTGAAGAAAAAGAACTAAAGGCCTATCCCACCGACCTATTTGGACTAGGGGATACTCCGATCCATCCCTTAGGATACATCTCGCTACACACTACCTTTGGAAGAGGCGAGCAATCTAAAACATTAAGCATCGACTACATTATAGTCGACGTCACTTCAGCATACAATGCCCTCATTGGGCAACCAACCCTAAAGAAACTGGCAGCTATAGTCTCGACCCCACACCTCTATATGAAGTTCCCTACCGCAAAAGGAATCGCTACCCTAAAAGGCGACCAAAAACTAGCGCGGCGATGCTACAACGAAAGCCTGAGCCTAAAAGGGAAGGAGGTCAACACGATAGAACTCGGACGAGTTCAATCCCGAGAAGATCTTCGGCCACAACCATAGGAACAAACCTCGAAACGGGCCTAAAAGAGGAACTCATAACCCTCTTAAGGGAGAATTCCGACCTCTTCGCCTGGAAAGCCTCCGACATGCCAGGCATAAGCCCCGACCTGATGTGCCATAAGCTATCAGTTTACCCGGGATCCCGACCTGTCCAACAAAGACGCCGGAAGCTCGGACCCGAGCGCATGCAAGCAATAGAAGAACAAGTACAAGCACTGCTAGATGCAGGGTTCATTAGGGAAGTAAAATACCCCCTATGGCTCGCAAACGTGGTCCTGGTAAAAAAGCCCAACGGAAAATGGAGGATGTGCGTCGATTACACGGATCTCAACAAAGCCTGCCCCAAAGACCCATATCCACTACCAAACATCGACGCCTTAGTAGACGCAGCCTCAGGCTACAGATATCTCTCCTTCATGGACGCATACTCGGGATACAATCAAATCCCGATGTACGGACCCGACCAAGAAAAGACCTCGTTCATAACCCCAAGGGCAAACTACTGCTACGTAGTAATGCCCTTCGGGCTGAAGAACGCAGGGGCAACCTACCAGAGGCTAATGAACAAAGTGTTCTCAGAGCACATCGGACTACAGCTGGAGGTGTACGTCGACGACATGCTGGTAAAGACACAAGAAGACAGAAACTTGCTGACCGACCTCACCAGTATCTTCGGCACCCTCAGAAAACACAACATGAGACTTAACCCGACAAAGTGCACCTTCGCCGCAGAAGCCAGAAAGTTCTTAGGCTTCATGCTGACTCAAAGGGGCATCGAAGCAAACCCGGACAAATGCCAAGCGATACTCAATATGAAGATTCCGACGTGTGTCAAAGAAGTACAACAACTGAATGGAAGGCTAGCCGCCCTATCAAGATTCTTGGCAGGATCAGCAATAAAGTCACTACCTCTCTACTCACTCCTAAAGAAAGGGAAACCCTTCTCATGGACCCCAGAGTGCGAAAAAGCCTTTCAAGAATTCAAGGAATTCCTCGGGCAGCCACCCATCCTAACCCGACCTTTAAAAGGAGAAGAACTCGTACTATACCTCTCGGTTGGAAATCGAGCAGTCGCTTCAGCGTTAATACGAGAAAATGACCGAGGACAACACCCCATATACTTTGTAAGCAAGGCACTACAAGGGGCCGAATTAAACTATCAGAAGATAGAAAAATTCGCCTACGCCCTAGTGTTCACAGCTCGGAGGCTCCGTCCCTACTTTCAAGCCCACACCATCAAAGTCCGGACGAACCAACCCATGAGACACATCCTCCAAAAAACAGACCTGGCAGGACGAATACTGCAATGGGCGGTGGAACTGTCCGAGTTCGACCTCCACTATGAAACCCGGACTGCCATAAAATCTCAGTATCTAGCCGACTTCATCGCAGAATACACTGAGACCCCTGGAACCCCACTCTCATGGAACCTGTATGTCGACGGGTCCTCAAACAAAACTGGAAGCGGAGCCGGGGTTATACTCGAAAGCGACCAAGGAACGCGGATAGAACTATCCCTAAAATTCGAGTTCCAGGCTTCGAACAACCAAGCCGAATACGAGGCCCTACTAGCAGGTCTAAAGCTAGCCGAAGAGGTCGGAGCCCAGAAAATCACGATCTTCAGCGACTCCCAGGTCGTCACATCACAAGTAAATGGAAGCTACCAGGCCAAAGACCCAACTATGAAAAAATACCTGGACCAAACACAGGCACAATTACGCCACTTTTCAGAGATACAGATTCAGCACATACCTCGGGAACAAAACGCCCGGGCAGACGCCCTCTCAAAGCTTGCCAGCACCAAGCCCGGAGGCAACAACAGAAGTCTCCTCCAGGAAACCTTACAATCTCCTTCCGTGCTAAGAGAGGAAGAAACGCTAAATATATCCAACCAACAGCAAGGATGGATGACCCCCACACTCAACTACCTGAAGTCGGGAACTCTCCCCGCCGAAAGAAAGGAAGCTAAAAGACTCACGAAAGACGCCCAGAATTATACACTAATTCACGACGTATTATACAGAAGAGGATTCTCAAACCCCCTCCTTAGGTGCGTCCCGACCTCAGAAACAAAGAGCATCCTCGAAGAAGTCCACGGAGGCATGTGTGGGAACCACCTCGGAGCTCGAGCATTATCCAAGAAAGTAGTCCGAGCCGGGTTCTACTGGCCGACCTTGCAAAGAGACGCAACGGAATTTGTGAAAATATGCCCCCCTGCCAAAAACACGCCAATTTTCACAAGGCACCACCCGAAGACCTTATCAGCATCACCGCACCATGGCCCTTCGCAAAATGGGGACTTGACCTACTCGGCCCGTTCCCCCAAGGACCGGGGCAAGTCAAATACCTCATAGTAGGGGTCGACTACTTCACAAAGTGGATCGAAGCTGAACCCTTAGCCACCATCACGGCTCAGAAAAGCCGCAAATTCCTATACAAAAACATCGTCACAAGGTTCGGAGTCCCCTACTCCATCACAACAGACAATGGAACACAGTTCACGGACACAAGTTTTCAGAACTTGGTGGCCGAACTAAAAATCAAACAGTAATTCACCTCAGTCGAGCACCCACAAGCCAATGGACAAGCAGAGGCTGCAAATAAAGTCATCTTGGCCGGGTTAAAACGAAGACTCCAAGAGGCCAAAGGGGCATGGGCCGAGGAGCTCCCCCAGGTGCTATGGGCATATCGGACAACTCCACACTCTACAACGGGAGAATCGCCATTCCGACTAGCTTATGGGATGGAGGCAATGATTCCTATCGAAATAGATGAAGGGTCACCTAGAACCATCTTCTACAACGAAAAAGGTAACCCACAGGCACAAAGGGAAGAACTCGACCTCCTCCCCGAGGTCCGAGAAAGAGCTCGGATCCGAGAAGAAGCCTTAAAACGGCGAACGGCCCTCGGATACAATCAGAAAGTAATAAAACGAAGCTTCTCCATTCACGACCTGATTCTAATCCGAAATGACATCGGAACACAAAAGTCGGGAGAAGGAAAGCTAGCTGCAAATTGGAAAGGGCCCTACAAGGTAACAGAAGTCTTAGGAACAGGCTATTACAAAGTATCTGACCTAGAAGGCAATGAGTTGCCCAGGGCCTGGCACGCCTGTAATCTAAGACGATACTACAGCTAGAGAAAGATAACCCGAGGTGTACTCTTTTTCCCTACAAGGGTTTTTTAATGAGACACCCGGTCAAGTAAGGCACCCGACCTAGTCAAGGGTAAACACTCTGTAAATATTCTTTCTTTTTTAATACTAATCAAATTTTCTATTTTCTTTTCTTCTTCCTCGTGATGAAACAAATCCTGAAAAGTACCCCGCCAAGGCGCATTAATTTATGCTCGGCAAAACGCAAAAAATCATTGCCAAGAGACCACACAAGGTCGGCAAAGATAAAGCGACGAGGTTCAAATTAATGTGAGAAGTTATAAAGCAACTCTGAAAGGCTCAAAAAGCCAAATAAAAAGAGATTACAAAAATAACTTAAAAGGCCGACCAACGACAAGGTCGGACCCAACAAAGGGAAGTACTCGACCGCCCCACCCGAGGTCCGAGAAAAAGCCCGGATCCGAGAAAGAAGCCTTAAAACGGCGAAAACAAAGATTTCGAAAATGCTTACTAAAAAGTTGCTATACAAAAACAACTAAAAAGTACAAGCGAAAAAACGAAATCAAAAGGAAAAAACAAAGTTTCAAAGAAAAAGCGCTAGCTAAAAGGTTGTTATCCAAAAACAACTAAAAAGCATAAAGCGGAGCTAAAAGTCAAAACGCGAACAAACACCGCATAATAAGCTAAAAAAGTTACTACAAGTAGCTAATAGCAAAAAGGTGTTCAAAGCATCTAAAAAAGAGCCCACAGGCCGGGCAAAAAACTAAAGATAAAAGGATTACAGGGAACCAAGATCCTTCCCGGACTCCACATCGGCAGAAGGCTGCGGAGGAAACATAGAAATCGGGACAGCATTGACGGCACCATCATCTCGGTTTAAAACCTCCACATCAGATCCCTCCCCGGCCAAAGGTAAAGTCGGGTCCGCAACCGGAACTTTAGGGTCAGACACCGGAACCTCATCCTCGTTGGGAGCAGGAACAATCTTTCCCTCCACAACAACATTATCCGTACTGAATAAACTCAGATCCAGGTCAGGAGCAAGAACCCGGACCTGAGCTTTCAAATTCTCAAACATAGCATCCATACCCTTAGCCACGTGTCCTTCCACTCGTAAAATCATCCTGAGCGGATTGCAACCTCTCCTTTGTCTCCACAAGCTCGGCATATGTCCGAGTATAGCTCTCCTTTGCCGCCTTCGCCATCTCCTCAGATGCATTCGCTGCCGCCACAGCCGCGGTAGCTTTAGCTTTCTCCTTCTCCAAAGATGCCTCCAGCTCAGCAATCCTAGCAGCCTTCAGCTCACTAATCCTCTCGAACTCAGACTGAGCCTTCTCAAGTCGGGAACTGGTCGCGCCAAGGGGGGATTTCTTGAACTCTCGGGCAATAGCGGCGTGAAGACTAGCCATCCGGACACAGCTCCGCGCCATATACTGAAAATGGTGCTCCATAGACACATCATTAGTAGAAATAAAGGTCTGAGGGAGAATATGCTGTTCAACCCAACCAAGAGCATCAAAATCCTTATCATTAAAACCGGCAAGCTCTTGAGAGGTCTTCTGCTTCTTGGGAGGAGGACCCGAGGACGAAGGAGGAGAAGAAGTAGCAGGTCCAGAGGTCGGAGGATCTTGATTTATAGGTCGGAACTGGGGAGTCGGAATAGTCTTCGACCGAGTAGTGACACCCACAGTAGTCTTCTTCGGAGAAGATCGGGCAGAAGCCTCCCCAGCCTCGATATTTCGAGCAGCCACAGACTTCTTCGTCCGACGAAGGTACTTCATGGAATCTGCCTGAGAAGACATCTCTGCAGAAATAAAAGAAAAGGATTACCACAACAGAAATTCCACCAAAACAAGCAAAGCCAAAATACTAAAAAGATGAATCTCGGAGAGGTCGGGAACTACCTAACTCGGAACGGAGAAGGCTTGGATCTCCCAACATTTTCTTCGTGTCCAAGTGAGGTGCCCGACCCCATAAACTGCTTACCACACCCACAAAAGCCTGCTCCACCTCATCTAGACTCTCAAGGGTATACTTAGTAGACATTACATTCTCCTGCCAACAAAGAGGAAAAGAAGGCTCCCCACTCTCATCTAGAAAGAAAGGTCGGACGTCTCCAGTAGCCCGGACCTTGAAATAAAAGTTCTTAAAATCATGAAAAGACTCATCATACAGGGTACAAAACTTCCTTCCCTGGTTAGCCCTAAAAGAGACCCAAGATACCTTTCCTCCACCCGACCCCGGCTTCGTCAACACAAACAAATAGGAAAAAAGAGAAATAGAGGGAGCAACGCCCAAAAACTGACACAAAAGTTGAAACAGCTTTAAAAACGCCCAAGAATTTGGATGGAGCTGCGTAGGAGCAAGATTACAAGACCATAACACCTCGGACTCCAGATCGGTAAAGGGAAGTCGGACACTCAGCTTAGAGAAAAAACAATCATAAGCATAAAAGAAGAGCTTCTCGGAACTATCTAGGGGCGGGAAGCACACTCTCTCCTCGGAATCTGGGGCTTCTAGTTCATAATCCCTCTCAGACTCTCTATTTTCACATATGCTACAATGCCTACGGAACCTAACTAAATACTCAGAATCTACCACAGAAGGGACTCTTAGAGGAAGAGGGTCTACCCAATCAAGACCACATGGAATTTTAGTCGACATCGCTTGAAGAACCTTTCGAGACATAAAATTCTTACCTACAAAGAAGAATACAACAGCAAGCAAAAATCACATAAAGAAGACAGCGAAAACCCATTCAGCAAAGCAAGGAACAAAAACACCAGATAACAAAAAAGAGCCCCCCCATATAAAAACAACAGCAATGGCGGCGCCTCTTTTTGGGGCAACCCAGGCATAAAGAAAAAGAAACAAACAAGAGCCACACAAAGAACAGAAGCATATGATCACAAGAAAAGAGAAACATGGGAACAAACCTGGAAGAAGAAACGAAGACGAGGAGCTCCGAAGCAAGGAGAACGAAACGACGGCACAGAGGAAACCCCGGAAAGACACACAGAAAGATTCGGAAAAGCAGAACAAAAGAGAAAGAAGAAGCAGTGCTCGCAAAAGCATAAGAAAGACAAAACGCAGAAAAGAGGAAAGGGAGCAAATAAATAAGCCTTCACAGAGCCCGAACGGAAATCGAGAAAAATGGTAAAATGCAATAAATGCAGAAACGGCCATTTTGAATTTTGAAAAAACTACTATGCCCGAGCACGACCTCCCAAAAAAGGACGAACTCGGGCAGGGGCACTGTTCATACCCTGACCGAGGTCCTCCAACCGGCAAATTCATAAGAGGTCCGACCTTGTCCTAAAGCTCACACCTAAAGGTCGGACCTCGGACAATAAGCAAGGAAGGCCCATCAAAAGGAACGAAGCCCAAAACCTAAAGGCCGAAAAGGCCTAGGAAAGGCGGTTCCACAAAAGATAGAGATAAAACTCCCAAAGATAAGATAAGATAAGAATATCTTATCCAGGGGAGATCACCGCCAACTACTATAAATACACTGGAACACCCAGGTATGGCATTCATTCCAAATCTACATATATCTGCTTGGACCCATGCTAACTTAGGCATCGGAGTGTCATTGCAGGTACAACCACCAACCATTCTGCATATCAAGCTCGGGTCACTGAACCCCCCACCTCGGGCCTTTCCAGACGACCGAGCTACACGTTTCAGGCAAACCCTCGGAACAGTAATGTTTTGGACACTTACGCTAGTGCAACCTTAGGATAGGTTTTGAATTGTTGATGTATGATGTTTTTGATGATTGTGATTATTTTAAGGAATGATGATGTTGATTAATGATGTTGGGGTTAAACAATGATGATTATGAGTATTGATAATGAATGATGATGCTTGTTGATGTTGATAAATGTTGAGGATGGTGAAATAATGTTTTGGGTTGTTAATTATTGAGAATTAGAAATGTGTAAGTGGAAATTTTGGATGAAGTTGTATGTTGGTAGGTTGTGGAATTATTGAAAAGTACGTGAACATAATTTAGGTACAATGGGACTGTTTTGACATGGTTTAGAATACATATGAATTAGTTTGGTTTGGAAGTTTGAAAACTAGAGAATGTTACATGGTTTTGTAAAACTTGTTTTTAATGAACTTTCGTGGATCATAACTTGAGCATCGGTTTTTCAAATTGAACGATTTTTGTTTTAAATTAAAGATGATTTTAAGAGCTTTAAAATGATATAAAGTTTGAGAAAAATGGATTTTTGTAGAGGGAGTTATGAATGTCAGAAGTTTGATTTAAAAATCTGATCTCTGTAGCTTTAAAATTTTTCTGGATCTGGTACAACATGCATATACAACATAGTGCACGCGACACGAGCATTCTCCTCTGCCTGGGCATCTTGCATACGCGGGCACTGCATGCGTACGTGGACATGCAAAATTTTACCCTTGCGTACATGAGAATTTGACACACGACGCGAGCATCCCGTTCCGGTTGGGACACTCGCGTATGCGAGCAGGGGGTCGTCTATGTGACCACCCATTTTTGTTGAAAAATTGTTTTCTCTTCGTTTCAAAGGTTCTCTAGCTTTATAATCTTCTTTAAGAACTGTTTAAGATTACTAACTAGTAATTAGGCCTTAAAACTAATAGAGATGGGTTAGTGAAATAAATTGGTAAATTTTTGTAGGATTTTAGAAGACGGTGACTTAGGTTTTGAAAGTTTTATAGATGGATTGATCAGAGTGAAATGGGTGGAGTGTGATGTTGAGGGCACGAGATTGGTTGTGAACTATGATGATTTGAGAATGAATTTGAGATTGATGAACTTGAGGAACACTGATATTGATTAATGAGTTGTACTGTATTACTGAATTGTTATTATTGGCAAGTTGCTATGCGCCTCGGGCAAGGGCTGTGGCAGTCTCCCGCCTACGTTGAGATGCGAGGACTGAGGTAGTCTCCCGCTCGCATAACCTTTCTGCCCCAAGAGTGAACTTGGGCACTATAACCCGAAAGAGTGTGCCGGGCACTATATCCACGGGTTGAGAGTGAGCAGGGCACTATATCCCTGACGTGGTAGACAGGCGACATCCCGGGGATGTGTCGGGTTGGCATTTTGAACCGACAAGTGTTATCACGAGCCGAATATGATAGACATTCATCATATGCATCTTTTACATGCTTGTTTGCTTTGATTACTTGAGTTATGCATATTTGAATAACATGCCTAAATGTTATTTGATTTACCTATTATATATGTATACTGATGACAAGTCATCTTAGCCTAGTTTCACTAGTCTTTTTCTTTTGTTTTCACTTGAATTATGCACTTTCTTGAGCCATAAGCAAGCCAATTGGGTAGATTTTCATGCTTCCTTTGATTTAATCAACCATATGTGAATTAATGCAATTTCATGAGGTTTTATGCTATATTTGATACATATTGTGAAAGAATGAATATCTCATGATTTTAAGCATAGCTTTGATGTGTTTGGTTGATTAATGATAGGTGAAGAAAGCTTGGAGAAAGGTTGAAGAAAGAAGGAATAACTAGAAGCAAAGAGAGGACAATGAAATAAGTGAAATAGAACCAGGAAGCAAAAAGTTGGACCTGAAGTTAGCCCTCAAACTTTTGCACAAACTTTTGGGTGAAAAGTTAGCCTCAAAGTTAGACCCCTAACTTTTGGGCTAACGTTGGAAATTGAAAATCACTCCCTGGGCTACTAAAGTTTGCGCCAACGTTAGACCCCTAACTTTTGGGCTAACGTTGGCATGAGAAAAACCTCCCTGGCCACCAAAAGTTTGCGCCAACGTTAGCCCCCTAACTTTTGGGCTAACGTTGGCACATGAAAATACAAGGGGAGGGGCAAAAGTTTGCACCAACGTTAGACCCCTAACTTTTGGGCTAACGTTGGCGCCATAGGTGCACTAGGAAGGGCCAACGTTGGAGTAAAAGTTAGACCCCTAACTTTTGCACCAACGTTGGTATCAGCAAATTGTGGTAGCTGATATGAAAAGTTGGAGCAAAAGTTAGACCCCTAACTTTTGCTCAACTTTTACTCCAAGCTTTTGCAAAACTCCAACCCGGTCAATTGGTTCAATTGGTTCCTCCCAAACTCCAAGCAATCAACCAAGGCCTCTTTCAACCCCAATTCCACCAAGAGCAAAGGCCCAACTCAAGGCTTGAAGATCATTTGAAGAAAGTGTATAAATAGGATAGAATTCAAGTTCTTCGAGGAGCTTTCCTTTTTAAATTTTCATAATAGTTTTCGGAGAGCTTTGGATATTGAGTGATCTTTAATTTCTTAGTTGGGGGAAGGAGAATTCCATTCTCTTCCTCTTAGTTTTATTGCTTTCAATTTCAATTACAACTGTCTTGGATCTTGGGTTTGGAGAATTGAAGGAATTCTGTTTCAATCTCACCTTGGATCTTGTTTATTTTCACTGCAATTGAATTTCCATTTCTGTTACTTGCTTCTTCATCTAATCTCTTTGCAATTTACAATTTCCTTGCAATTGTTCTTGTTGGATCTAGGAAGGCATTGAGATCTAGACTTGGTTTTCTAGTCTCTTGGGTCCTGAGATCCAGATTTCCCATTTACCACTCCCTGTTAATGTTCCATGATCATTTACTTTTCTGTTTAAGATCCGGTTTGATCCAAGCCATCTCTAATTCTCTGCTTGTTGCAATTTTACTTTTCCTTGTTTAATTTCTGCAATCCAACTCCCAATTCCCTTTACAATTCACGCCATTTTACATTTCTTGCATTTAAGATTTTGCAATTTACATTTCTTGCGTTCTAAGTTTCCGCCATTTAATTTCTTGTTCTTTAAGATTCAGCACTTTAACTCCTGTTCTCTTTAATTTCATGCCAATTACCCATTCCCTTTACTTTCTATGCAATTTAAATTCTGCAAATCACAAATCTCAACCAAATCTTGATTCGCTTGACTAAATCAACTACTAAACTAAAATTGCTCATCCTCAATCCCTGTGGGATCGACCTCACTCCCGTGAGTTTTATTACTTGATGCGGACCCGGTGCACTTGCCGGTGAGTTTGTCGGATCGTTTTCCGCATGTCAAGTTTTTGGCGCCGTTGCGGGGATTGATTAGATTGACAATGATTAAGTAAGGTGGTAGTTTAGATCAAGCACTTTTTCTTTATTTTTAATTAACCACTAATTGTTTGATTTTTTGCTTAAACTAACTAAAACTTCAATCCAGCATTAGATTGAAGTGTCACTAGCTGAGTGTGTTTCTTATGCTCTGCTTGTATGTCGGTACAAGAAGAACCACACCCACTTTTCAGGAACAAGACGAAAGAACTCTTAGGAGGCTAAGAAGAGCTGAAAGAGGGAAAATATTGTTGGAGAAGAGGAATCCGAAGAAGAATCCAAGATATGGAGGAACATTCAACCAATCCACTTGGTGGAGCAACAACAATAACAATCCACCCCAGAGGAGAGTTTTGGCATCCTATACCTTTGCAAATCCTACACATTGTGGAAGCAGCATTTTGGCTATACCTTTGCAAATCCTACACATTGTGGAAGCAGCATTTGGCTCCAAATGTCAATGCAAACAATTTTGAACTTAAGCCACAACTCATCACTTTGGTTCAGAACAATTGTTCTTTTGGTGGAGGATCACTTGAAGACCCGCACCAACACTATCCACCTTCTTGAGGATATGTAACACTGTCAAAACTAATGGTGTGCCTCCTGACAGTTACAAACTGATGCTATTCCCATTCTCTCTCAGAGACAAGGCCACTCAATGGTTGGAATCATTTCCAAGGGACAGCATCAACAACTGGGATGATTTGGTAACCAAGTTCCTTGCCAAGTTTTATCCACCTCAGAGGATTATAAGGCTGAAGGCTGAGGTACAAACATTTACACAAATGGAGGCTGAACCCATTTATGAGGCATGGGAGAGGTACAAAGCTCTAGTCAGAAAATGCCCCCCTGCCATGTTTAATGAATGGGAGAAGCTACAAAACTTCTATGAAGGCTTAACATTGAAATCCCAGGAAGCTTTGGATCATTGAGCTGGAGGTTCCTTGCAACTCATGAAAACTACAGAGGAGGCTCAAGAACTCATTGATATGGTGGCTAACAACCAATATTTCTTTGCTCATCAAAGGAACCGCCAACCATCACAAAGAAGAGGAGTAATGGAACTAGAAGGAGTGGATTCAATCCTGGCTCAAAACAAATTAATGCAGCAGCAAATTCAACAACAATTTGAGCAAATGACCAAGAGGATTGATGGCCTCCAAGTTGCGGCAGTTAACACTAGCCAACCATCAACCACATGGGGGCAAAACGAAGAAATTCAAGAAGAGCAACAGCAAGAACAAGTCCAGTACATGCATTCTAGTCCAAATGAAGTCTATGGTGATACTTACAACCCCTCATGGAAGAATCACCCCAACCTCAGATGGGGAGACACTCACAACCAAAACCAACAACCATGGCAGAGGAACTCAAACCAAAATAACCCAAGAAACTACCAAAATTACAACCAGCAGCAAACCAACCAAAACACTTACAGAAAACCTCAAAACAACTACCCCAACCTCAACCAGTACCAATCCAATAACCAACCCATTAACCAAAATGCCCACCATCCACCACCCATAGCTCACAACCCACCACAAGCACCACCTGAATCCCAAAAACTCACAAACCTGGAGACCTTGATAGACAAAATGATGAAATACCAGGAAATGACAACCAAAAACCATGAAGCATCACTAAAAAGCCTAGAGAGGCAGATCGGGCAAATCTCCAAGCAAATTTCTGTTGAGAGACCTTCAAGCTCACTGCCCAGTGACACAATCCCAAATCCCAAGGAGGAATGCAAGGCAATACAATTAAGGAGTGGGTGAACATTGATGAGCAATAATGACACTACAAAGAAGCAAGCAGAGAGCATCAAAGAACCAATAGAGGACAAAAAGCAAACAAAGGCAGATAAAGCCAAGGATCAAGAGGTGATGCCAAACAAAAGCACTGAAAAACTTAAAGAGAAGGGCAACCACCAAAGTCAACAGCAAGTAGGGAAAAGCATCACAACTCCACTGCCTTATCCCCAGAGGTTCAACAAGGAAGTTAAGGACCAGCATTTCCACAAGTTCCTTGAGACCTTCAAGAAGCTGGAAATCAATATCCCCTTAGCTGAAGAACTTGAGCAAATGCCATTGTATGCCAAATTTTTAAAGGAGCTTATCAACAAGAAAAGAAGTTGGCTTGAGAGGGAAACCGTATTACTCACCGAGGAATGCAGTGCTGTGATTCAACGGGGCATTCCACCAAAACTCAAGGATTCGGGGGGCTTTGTAGTATCGTGCACCATTGGCAAAACAATTCTCAACAAAGCTCTCTGTGACCTTGGTGCCAGCATCAATTTAATGCCTCTTTCAATGATGAGAAAGCTTGATATAGAAGAGCTTAAATCCACCAGGATGTCATTAGTTATGGCTGACAGATCCATCAAGACACCCAATGGAATTGTGGGAGAATGTTGGTGAAGGTTGGGGAATTATCTTCCCAGCAGATTTTGTGATTTTGGATACTGAAGAGGAAGGAAGTGACTCAATCATTTTGGGAAGGCCATTTCTACACACAGCAAGAGCCATCATTGATGTAGAAAAAGGGGAAATGATCTTCAGGGTCCATAAGGAACAAATGATCATAAATGTTTTCAAGTCAATGCAAAACATTCCTGAGCAAGAGGACTACGTAAAAGTGGATATGATAGAGAGTTTGGTGGAAGAAATGCTGGAAGAAAATTCTCAGGAGCAAGAAGGAAATCAAGGGGCAACAGAAGAACAAGTAGCTGAGACCTTCATTGAGCAAGATGAAAAACAGGACAAGAAGGAAGAAGTACGGAAACAAGAACTGAAACCACTACCTCCCCATCTCAAATATGCATTTCTAGGCACATCAGAGAGTTTCCCAGTGATCATTAATTCATCCCTGACAAAGAAGGAAGAGGGAGAGCTTCTTAATGTACTCAAAGCTCACAAAGATGCTTTAGGATGGACCATTGATGACCTGAAAAGAATCAGCCCTGCAGTATGTATGCATAAAATCCTCTTGGAAGACAATTCCAAACCAGTAGTTCAACCTCAATGAAGGTTAAATCCCACAATGAAGGAAGTTGTCCAGAAAGAAGTAATGAAGTTGTGGAATGCAGGGATAATTTTCCCAATATCTGACAGCCCATGGGTGAGCCCGGTTCAGGTTGTACCAAAGAAAGGAGGAATGACGGTCATCACCAATGAGAAGAATGAGTTTATTCCTACTAGAACAGTGACTGGATGGAGGATGTGCATAGACTGTAGAAGATTGAATGATGCCACCAGAAAGGACCATTTCCCTCTTCCATTCATTGATCAGATGCTGGAACGGTTGGCCGGTCATGCCTATTATTGCTTTTTGGATGGATATTCTGGGTATAATCAAATCGTGGTGGACCCCAAGGACCAAGAGAAGACTGCCTTTACATGCCCATTTGGAGTCTTTGCATATCGAAGGATGCCCTTTGGACTTTGCAACGCCCCTGCCACATTTCAAAGGTGTATGCTATCCATTTTTTCTGATATGGTAGAAAAATTTCTAGAAGTCTTCATGGATGACTTCTCTGTTTTTGGTGATAATTTCAATGCTTGCCTGAACCATTTAACCCTTGTCTTGAAACGATGCCAAGAAACTAATTTGGTTTTAAACTGGGAAAAATGCCATTTCATGGTACCCGAAGGGATTGTCCTTGGCCATAAAGTTTCAAGAAAAGGGATAGAGGTTGATAAGGCAAAGGTTGAGATAATAGAAAAACTCCCTGCACCAATTAATGTGAAATCTGTTAGAAGTTTCTTAGGACATGCCGGATTTTATAGAAGGTTTATCAAGGACTTTTCAAAAATAGCCAAACCTTTAAGTAATCTGTTAATGCTTGATAATCCTTTTGTGTTTGATGAAGATTGCCGGCATGCCTTTGAAACCTTAAAACATAAACTCACAACAGCACCAATCATCACACCTCCAGATGGGAATTACCTTTTGAACTCATGTGTGATGCAAGTGACCTTGCAATTGGTGCTGTACTTGGGCAAAGAAAGGAAATCTGCATCATTTAGATATGCAAGTAAAGTATTAAATGATGCCCAAAGAAATTACACCACAACAGAGAAGGAGTTGCTAGCTGTAGTTTGTGCATTTGATAAGTTTAGATCATACTTGATAGGATCCAAAGTTGTGGTTTATACTGATCATGCTGCACTTAAGTATTTGATGTCAAGCAGGATGCTAAACCGAGACTCATCAGGTGGATATTGCTCCTACAGAGTTTGACATTGAGATAAGAGATAGGAAGGGCACTGAAAACCAGGTTGCTGATCATCTGTCAAGGCTACCACATGAAACAACTCAAAAAGCTTCTCAGCCCGTAATGAAAGCTTCCCAGATGAGCACCTCTTGCAGATCCAGCAAACACCTTGGTTTGCTGACATAGCTAACTACAAAGTTGGAGGGAAGATACCTCAAGAGTTCTCTAAGCACAAGTGAAGAGTTAATCAATGAAGCAAGGAAATTTTCATGGGATGAACCCTTCCTTCAAGAGATGCTCTGATGGAGTAATCAGAAGGTGTGTTCCCGAGAGTGAAATAAGGGACATCTTGTGGCATTGTCACGGTTCAGCTTATGGTGGACACTTTGGCCCAGAAAAAACAGCCGCAAAAGTACTGCGGAGTGGCTTCTATTGGCCAACCATCTTCAAGGATGCCAGAGAATATGTTCATCAATGTAATGAATGTCAGAGAGCAGGAGGATTAACAAGAAGGAATGAGATGCCTCAAAACTTCATCTTGGAATTAGAATTGTTCGACCTATGGGGAATTGACTTCATGGGACCCTTTCCCCCTTCCTATTCTTTCAGATACATCTTAGTAGCAGTGGAGTACGTCTCAAAGTGGGTGGAGGCCATAGCCACAACTACCTGTGACGCACAAATTGTCCTCCAATTCCTTAAAAAACACATTTTTACAAGATATAGAGTACCCAAGGGGCTTGTTAGTGATGGTGGTGGTCACTTTTGCAACAAACAGATGGAAAAACTCCTCCACAAATATGGAGTAGTCCATAAGGTAGCCACACCCTACCACCCTCAGACTAACGGCAAAGCTGAATTGGCAAATAGAGAATTGAAGAAGATCCTAGAGAAAACAATGGGAATCACAAGTAAAGATTGGGCTAGAAAGCTAGAGGGTGCATTATGGGCATATAGAACAGCTTTTAAAACTCCTATTGGCAAGTCACCCTTTCAGCTTTTGTATGGCAAATCCTGCCACCTCCCTGTAGAGCTTGAACACAGAGCTTTTTGGGCCACTAAACTCCTCAACCTTGATTCACAAGCTGCAGGAGAGAAAAGGCTGTTACAACTAAATGAGTTAGATGAATTCAGGCTAGACGCTTATGAAAGTGCCAAGATATACAAGGAGAGCTAAGAGGTGGCATGACAAGAAGATCACAAAGAAGGAATTCAAGCCAGGACAGCAAGTGCTCCTATACAATTCAAGGCTTAAACTTTTCCCTGGCAAACTAAGGTCTAAGTGGACTGGGCCATACTTGGTGACAAAGGTTTTTCCCTATGGAAGTATTGAACTGCTTGATGAGGCAACAAAGAATCAATTCACAGTAAATGGTCACAGAGCAAAGTTGTACTTGGGAGGACAATGGGACAAGGAAAAAGAGGTCCAGAACCTACAGCCCTCTTGAAAGAATGGAAAGATGTCAAGCTAATGACAATAAAGAGCGCTTGTTGGGAGGCAACCCAACCTGAGGTAGTTTTCTTTTCATAGCTTTTTCAATAGAAATGTTGAATAATTGATATGTATTGCAAGGAACTAAGTTTGGTGTTGCACACCAAAAACAATTTAAGGGAGAATGTAGGATTCTAAGTTTGGTGTTCCACCAAAACCTCATTCAGAAACACATTCTAACTTCCTGCACATTGCTAGTCTCAAGCAATCAACAGATTATTCAACCATATAACTGCTTTTTAGTCCTAACTCTATAACCTTTAGCAAAAACATAAAAGTCTGCCCAGAGTTAAACTGTTGAATCAGAGGAAGTAGCAAGGAATTATGCATCATGACTCGAAAAGGGGCACAACAAAAGGAAAACAAAACTGCAAACCAATAGGTTGTATCTATACTTAACCTTTGCTGTTGAGAAATGTTTTGAGTATGTTCTGTTAAAGTGTTCACTTAGTTCAAACAGATTCAATTTTCTCTTAAAAAGTGAGCTAGCTTAACTATGCTTGTGTGTTACTTCCACTTGACTAAAAGCATGTTTTGTCCCTTGCATCTTTAATTCAATAAAAGAAATGTTTGAAGGAAGTGAGATAGTTCTCTTTTAGATAGAAGTATGATAAAAGTAAGTGGTGGTATGTGTGTGATAGTTAAAAGCTCACTTTTAGTGAATAATTAAAGAGCTAGGATGTCTCCTTCTAAGAATAGAGTGGCCTACTGTCTATGAATTTCAATTAAATAAAAATCCTTGGTTAGAAAGAAAAACAAAAAGAAAGAAAGAAAAGAAATAGCCAAAAAGTGGCAGAAAAAAAAGAGAAACAAAAAGAACAAGGCTGGACACCAATAGCTTGAACTTTAAAATATATGCCTGTGGTGTCTTTGTACTAGGATCTGCTTGGATTAGTAAGCTCTTTGGAGTGCTTCAACACTTGGTGACTTGGATTAACTAATCCGGGATCATCAGCTGAAAGTCCACTATCAAGAGCAACCTAACTACAAGGCATTTAGTAACCCAAAGAGGTGCTGGGCATCATATTTTAAGAAGGAATGTGAGCCAAGTGTCCATGGTGAATAATGTCAGTATACAGAAAAGAAAATGAACTTGCTACACATGACACTCAAATAAAGCCTTAGAACAAAGTAATAGCCAGGGATAAAGGAATAGAGGTCATAGCAGTATGGTACATGAAGCTTGAAGGAGACTTTCTAAGCCTAAGAGTTAGTAAGAAGTGAGTATGTGCATATCCACACAAAACCCCATGAACTACCAATAATATTCTGCTAGCATGAACATCCTCTTCCATTTCATTCTTTCTTCTTAATAATTCATTTCTTGCTTGGGGACAAGCAAGCTTTAAGTTTGGTGTTGTGATGACAAGTCATCTTAGCCTAGTTTCACTAGTCTTTTTCTTTTGTTTTCACTTGAATTATGCACTTTCTTGAGCCATAAGCAAGCCAATTGGGTAGATTTTCATGCTTTCTTTGATTTAATCAACCATATGTGAATTAATGCAATTTCATGAGGTTTTATGCTATATTTGATACATATTGTGAAAGAATGAATATCTCATGATTTTAAGCATAGCTTTGATGTGTTTGGTTGATTAATGATAGGTGAAGAAAGCTTGGAGAAAGGTTGAAGCAAGAAGGAATAACTAGAAGCAAAGAGAGGACAATGAAATAAGTGAAATAGAACCAGGAAGCAAAAAGTTGGACCTGAAGTTAGCCCTCAAACTTTTGCACAAACTTTTGGGTGAAAAGTTAGCCTCAAAGTTAGACCCCTAACTTTTGGGCTAACGTTGGAAATTGAAAATCACTCCCTGGGCTACTAAAGTTTGCGCCAACGTTAGACCCCTAACTTTTGGGCTAACGTTGGCATGAGAAAAACCTCCCTGGCCACCAAAAGTTTGCGCCAATGTTAGACCCCTAACTTTTGGGCTAACGTTGGCGCCATAGGTGCACTAGGAAGGGCCAACGTTGGAGCAAAAGTTAGACCCCTAACTTTTGCACCAACGTTGGTATCAGCAAATTGTGGTAGCTGATATGAAAAGTTGGAGCAAAAGTTAGACCCCTAACTTTTGCTCAAACTTTTACTCCAGCTTTTGCAAAACTCCAACCCGGTTCAATTGGTTCAATTTGGTTCCTCTCCAAACTCCAAGAGCAATCAACCAAGGCCTCTTTCAACCCAATTCCACCAAGAGCAAAGGCCCAACTCAAGGCTTGAAGATCATTTGAAGAAAGTGTATAAATAGGATAGAATTCAAGTTCTTCGAGGAGCTTTCCTTTTTAAATTTTCATAATAGTTTTCGGAGAGCTTTGGATATTGAGTGATCTTTAATTTCTTAGTTTGGGGGAAGGAGAATTCCATTCTCTTCCTCTTAGTTTTATTGCTTTCAATTTCAATTACAACTGTCTTGGATCTTGGGTTGGAGAATTGAAGGAATTCTGTTTCAATCTCACCTTGGATCTTGTTTATTTTCACTGCAATTGAATTTCCATTTCTGTTACTTGCTTCTTCATCTAATCTCTTTGCAATTTACGATTTCCTTGCAATTGTTCTTGTTGGATCTAGGAAGGCATTGAGATCCAGACTTGGTTTTCTAGTCTCTTGGGTAGAATTGAAGGAATTCTGTTTCAATCTCACCTTGGATCTGTTTATTTTCATGCAATTGAATTTCCATTTCTGTTACTTGCTTCTTCATCTAATCTCTTGCAATTTACGATTTCCTTGCAATTGTTCTTGTTGGATCTAGGAAGGCATTGAGATCCAGACTTGGTTTTCTAGTCTCTTGGGTCCTGAGATCCGGATTTCCATTACCACTCCCTGTTTAATGTTTCCATGCTCATTTACTTTTCTGTTTAAGATCCGGTTTGATCCAAGCCATTCTCTAATTCTCTGCTGTGTTGCAATTTTACTTTTCCTTGTTTAATTTCTGCAAATCCAACTCCCAATTCCCTTTACAATTCACGCCATTTACATTTCTTGCATTTTAAGATTTGCAATTTACATTTCTTGCGTTCTAAGTTTCTGCCATTTAATTCTTGTTCTTTAAGATTCAGCACTTTAACTCCTATTCTCTTTAATTTCATGCCAATTACCCATTCCCTTTACTTTCTATGCAATTTAAATTCTGCAAATCACAAATCACTCAACCAAATCTTGATTCGCTTGACTAAATCAACCACTAAACTAAAATTGCTCAATCCTTCAATCCCTGTGGGATCGACCTCACTCCCGTGAGTTATTATTACTTGATGCGACCCGGTGCACTTGCCGGTGAGTTGTGTCGGATCATTTTCCGCATGTCAAGTTTTGGCGCCGTTGCCGGGATTGATTAGATTGACAATGATTAAGTAAGGTGGTAGTTTAGATCAAGCACTTTTTTTTTTTTTTTATTAACCCCTAATTGTTTGATTTTTGCTTAAACTAACTAAAACTTCAATCCAACATTAGATTGAAGTGTCACTAGCTGAGTGTGTTTCTTATGCTCTGCTTGTATGTCTGGTACAAGAAGAACCACACCCACTTTTCAGGAACAAGACGAAAGAACTCTTAGGAGGCTAAGAAGAGCTGAAAGAGGGAAAATATTGTTGGAGAAGAGGAATCCGAAGAAGAATTCCAAGATATGGAGGAAACATTCAACCAATCCACTTGGTGGAGCAGACAACAACAATAACAATCCACCCCAGAGGAGAGTTTTGGCATCCTATACCTTTGCAAATCCTACACATTGTGGAAGCAGCATTTTGGCTCCAAATGTCAATGCAAACAATTTTGAACTTAAGCCACAACTCATCACTTTGGTTCAGAACAATTGTTCTTTTGGTGGAGGATCACTTGAAGACCCGCACCAACACTTATCCACCTTCTTGAGGATATGTAACACTGTCAAAACTAATGGTGTGCCTCCTGACAGTTACAAACTGATGCTATTCCCATTCTCTCTCAGGGACAAGGCCACTCAATGGTTGGAATCATTTCTAAGGGACAGCATCAACAACTGGGATGATTTGGTAACCAAGTTCCTTGCCAAGTTTTATCCACCTCAGAGGATTATAAGGCTAAAGGCTGAGGTACAAACATTTACACAAATGGAGGCTGAACCCATTTATGAGGCATGGGAGAGGTACAAAGCTCTAGTCAGAAAATGCCCCCCTGCCATGTTTAATGAATGGGAGAAGCTACAAAACTTCTATGAAGGCTTAACATTGAAATCCCAGGAAGCTTTGGATCATTCAGCTGGAGGTTCCTTGTAACTCATGAAAACTACAGAGGAGGCTCAAGAACTCATTGATATGGTGGCTAACAACCAATATTTCTTTGCTCATCAAAGGAACCGCCAACCATCACAAAGAAGAGGAGTAATGGAACTAGAAGGAGTGGATTCAATCCTGGCTCAAAACAAATTATGCAGCAGCAAATTCAACAACAATTTGAGCAAATGACCAAGAGGATTGATGGCCTCCAAGTTGCGGCAGTTAACACTAGCCAACCATCAACCACATGGGGGCAAAACGAAGAAATTCAAGAAGAGCAACAGCAAGAACAAGTCCAGTACATGCATTCTAGTCCAAATGAAGTCTATGGTGATACTTACAACCCCTCATGGAAGAATCACCCCAACCTCAGATGGGGAGACACTCACAACCAAAACCAACAACCATGGCAGAGGAAACTCAAAACCAAAAACCCAAGAAACTACCAAAATTACAACCAGCAGCAAACCAACCAAAACACTTACAGAAAACCTCAAAACAACTACCCCAACCTCAACCAGTACCAATCCATAACCAACCCATTAACCAAAATGCCCACCATCCACCACCCATAGCTCACAACCCACCACAAGCACCACCTGAATCCCAAAGACTCAAACCTGGAGACCTTGATAGACAAATGATGAAATACCAGGAAATGACAACCAAAAACCATGAAGCATCACTAAAAGCCTAGAGAGGCAGATCGGGCAAATCTCCAAGCAAATTTCTGTTGAGAGACCTTCAAGCTCACTGCCCAGTGACACAATCCCAAATCCCAAGGAGGAATGCAAGGCAATACAATTAAGGAGTGGGAGAACATTGATGAGCAATAATAACACTACAAAGAAGCAAGCAGAGAGCATCAAAGAACCAATAGAGGACAAAAAGCAAACAAAGGCAGATAAAGCCAAGGATCAAGAGGTGATGCCAAACAAAAGCACTGAAAAACTTAAAGAGAAGGGCAACCACCAAAGTCAACAGCAAGTAGGGAAAAACATCACAACTCCACTGCCTTATCCCCAGAGGTTCAACAAGGAAGTTAAGGACCAGCATTTCCACAAGTTCCTTGAGACCTTCAAGAAGCTGGAAATCAATATCCCCTTAGCTGAAGAACTTGAGCAAATGCCATTGTATGCCAAATTTTTAAAGAAGCTTATCAACAAGAAAAGAAGTTGGCTTGAGAGGGAAACCGTATTACTCACCGAGGAATGCAGTGCTGTGATTCAACGGGGCATTCCACCAAAACTCAAGGATCCGGGGGGCTTTGTAGTGTCGTGCACCATTGGCAAAACAATTCTCAACAAAGCTCTCTGTGACCTTGGTGCCAGCATCAATTTAATGCCTCTTTCAATGATGAGAAAGCTTGATATAGAAGAGCTTAAACCCACCAGGATGTCATTAGTTATGGCTGACAGATCCATCAAGACACCCAATGGAATTGTGGAGAATCTGTTGGTGAAGGTTGGGGAATTTATCTTCCCAGCAGATTTTGTGATTTTGGATACTGAAGAGGAAGGAAGTGACTCAATCATTTGGGAAGGCCATTTCTACACACAGCAAGAGCCATCATTGATGTAGAAAAAGGGGAAATGATCTTCAGGGTCCATAATGAACAAATGATCATAAATGTTTTCAAGTCAATGCAAAACATTCCTGAGCAAGAGGACTACGTAAAAGTGGATATGATAGAGAGTTTGGGAAGAAATGCTGGAAGAAAATTCTCAGGAGCAAGAAGGAAATCAAGGGGCAACAGAAGAACAAGTAGCTGAGACCTTCATTGAGCAAGATGAGAAACAGGACAAGAAGGAAGAAGTACGGAAACAAGAACTGAAACCACTACCTCCCCATCTCAAATATGCATTTCTAGGCACATCAGAGAGTTTCCCAGTGATCATTAATTCATCCCTGACAAAGAAGGAAGAGGGAGAGCTTCTTAATGTACTCAAAGCTCACAAAGATGCTTTAGGATGGACCATTGATGACCTGAAAAGAATCAGCCCTGCAGTATGTATGCATAAAATCCTCTTGGAAGACAATTCCAAACCAGTAGTTCAACCTCAAAGAAGGCTAAATCCCACAATGAAGGAAGTTGTCCAGAAAGAAGTAATGAAGTTGTGGAATGCATGGATAATTTTTCCAATATCTGACAGCCCATGGGTGAGCCCGGTTCAGGTTGTACCAAAGAAAGGAGGAATGACGGTCATCACCAATGAGAAGAATGAGTTTATTCCTACTAGAACAGTGACTGGATGGAGGATGTGTGAGACTATAGAAGATTGAATGATGCCACCAGAAAGGACCATTTCCCTCTTCCATTCATTGATCAGATGCTGGAACGGTTGGCCGGTCATGCCTATTATTGCTTTTTGGATGGATATTCTGGGTATAATCAAATCGTGGTGGACCCCAAGGACCAAGAGAAGACTGCCTTTACATGCCCATTTGGAGTCTTTGCATATCGAAGGATGCCCTTTGGACTTTGCAACGCCCCTGCCACATTTCAAAGGTGTATGCTATCCATTTTTTCTGATATGGTAGAAAAATTTCTAGAAGTCTTCATGGATGACTTCTCTGTTTTTGGTGATAATTTCAATGCTTGCCTGAACCATTTAACCCTTGTCTTGAAACGATGCCAAGAAACTAATTTGGTTTTAAACTGGGAAAAATGCCATTTCATGGTACCCGAAGGGATTGTCCTTGGCCATAAAGTTTCAAGAAAAGGGATAGAGGTTGATAAGGCAAAGGTTGAGATAATAGAAAAAACTCCCTGCACCAATTAATGTGAAATCTGTTAGAAGTTTCTTAGGACATGCCGGATTTTATAGAAGGTTTATCAAGGACTTTTCAAAAATAGCCAAACCTTTAAGTAATCTGTTAATGCTTGATAATCCTTTTGTGTTTGATGAAGATTGCCGGCATGCCTTTGAAACCTTAAAACATAAACTCACAACAGCACCAATCATCACACCTCCAGATTGGGAATTACCTTTTGAACTCATGTGTGATGCAAGTGACCTTGCAATTGGTGCTGTACTTGGGCAAAAGAAAGGAAATCTGCATCATGTTATATATTATGCAAGTAAAGTGTTAAATGATGCCCAAAGAAATTACACCACAACAGAGAAGGAGTTGCTAGCTGTAGTTTGTGCATTTGATAAGTTTAGATCATACTTGATAGGATCCAAAGTTGTGGTTTATACTGATCATGCTGCACTTAAGTATTTGATGTCAAAGCAGGATGCTAAACCGAGACTCATCAGGTGGATATTGCTCCTACAAGAGTTTGACATTGAGATAAGAGATAGGAAGGGCACTGAAAACCAGGTTGCTGATCATCTGTCAAGGCTACCACATGAAACAACTCAAAAAGCTTCTCAGCCCGTAAATGAAAGCTTCCCAGATGAGCACCTCTTGCAGATCCAGCAAACACCTTGGTTGCTGACATAGCTAACTACAAAGTTGGAGGGAAGATACCTCAAGAGTTCTCTAAGCAACAAGTGAAGAGGTTAATCAATGAAGCAAGGAAATTTTCATGGGATGAACCCTTCCTGTTCAAGAGATGCTCTGATGGAGTAATCAGAAGGTGTGTTCCCGAGAGTGAAATAAGGGACATCTTGTGGCATTGTCACGGTTCAGCTTATGGTGGACACTTTGGCCCAGAAAAAACAGCCGCAAAAGTACTGCGGAGTGGCTTCTATTGGCCAACCATCTTCAAGGATGCCAGAGAATATGTTCATCAATGTAATGAATGTCAGAGAGCAGGAGGATTAACAAGAAGGAATGAGATGCCTCAAAACTTCATCTTGGAATTAGAATTGTTCGACCTATGGGGAATTGACTTCATGGGACCCTTTCCCCCTTCCTATTCTTTCAGATACATCTTAGTAGCAGTGGAGTACGTCTCAAAGTGGGTGGAGGCCATAGCCACAACTACCTGTGACGCACAAATTGTCCTCCAATTCCTTAAAAAACACATTTTTACAAGATATGGAGTACCCAAGGGGCTTGTTAGTGATGGTGGTGGTCACTTTTGCAACAAACAGATGGAAAAACTCCTCCACAAATATGGAGTAGTCCATAAGGTAGCCACACCCTACCACCCTCAGACTAACGGCCAAGCTAAATTGGCAAATAGAGAATTGAAGAAGATCCTAGAGAAAACAATGGGAATCACAAGTAAAGATTGGGCTAGAAAGCTAGAGGATGCATTATGGGCATATAGAACAGCTTTTAAAACTCCTATTGGCAAGTCACCCTTTCAGCTTTTGTATGGCAAATCCTGCCACCTCCCTGTAGAGCTTGAACACAGAGCTTTTTGGGCCACTAAACTCCTCAACCTTGATTCCCAAGCTGCAGGAGAGAAAAGGCTGTTACAACTAAATGAGTTAGATGAATTCAGGCTAGACGCTTTTGAAAGTGCCAAGATATACAAGGAGAGAGCTAAGAGGTGGCATGACAAGAAGATCACAAAGAAGGAATTCAAGCCAGGACAGCAAGTGCTCCTATACAATTCAAGGCTTAAACTTTTCCCTGGCAAACTAAGGTCTAAGTGGACTGGGCCATACTTGGTGACAAAGGTTTTTCCCTATGGGAGTATTGAACTGCTTGATGAGGCAACAAAGAATCAATTCACAGTAAATGGTCACAGAGCAAAGTTGTACTTGGGAGGACAATGGGATAAGGAAAAAGAGGTCCAGAACCTACAGCCCTCTTGAAAAGAATGGAAAGATGTCAAGCTAATGACAATAAAAGAGCGCTTGTTGGGAGGCAACCCAACCTGAGGTAGTTTTCTTTTCATAGCTTTTTCAATAGAAATGTTGAATAATTGATATGTATTGCAAGGAACTAAGTTTGGTGTTGCACACCAAAAACAATTTAAGGGAGAATGTAGGATTCTAAGTTTGGTGTTCCACCAAAACCTCATTCAGAAACACATTCTAACTTCCTGCACATTGCTAGTCTCAAGCAATCAAACAGATTATTCAACCATATAACTGCTTTTTAGTCCTAACTCTATAACCTTTAGCAAGAACATAAAAGTCTGCCCAGAGTTAAACTGTTGAATCAGAGGAAGTAGCAAGGAATTATGCATCATGACTCGAAAAGGGGGCACAACAGAAGGAAGAACAAAAGAACTGCAAACCAATAGGTTGTATCTATACTTAACCTTTGCTGTTGAGAAATGTTTTGAGTATGTTCTGTTAAAGTGTTCACTTAGTTCAAACAGATTCAATTTTCTCTTAAAATAAGTGAGCTAGCTTAACTATGTGCTTGTGTGTTTACTTCCACTTGACTAAAAGCATGTTTTGTCCCTTGCATCTTTAATTCAATAAAAGAAATGTTTGAAGGAAGTGAGATAGTTCTCTTTTAGATAGAAGTATGATAAAAGTAAGTGGTGGTATGTGTGTGATAGTTAAAAGCTCACTTTTAGTGAATAAAGAGCTAGGATGTCTCCTTCTAAGAATAGAGTGGCCTACTGTCTATGAATTTCAATTAAATAAAAATCCTTGGTTAGAAAGAAAAACAAAAAGAAAGAAAGAAAAGAAATAGCCAAAAAGTGGCAGAAAAAAAAGAGAAACAAAAAGAAACAAGGCTGGACACCAATAGCTTGAACTTTAAAATATATGCCTGTGGTGTCTTTGTACTAGGATCTGCTTGGATTAGTAAGCTCTTTGGAGTGCTTCAACACTTGGTGACTTGGATTAACTAATCCGGGATCATCAGCTGAAAGTCCACTATCAAGAGCAACCTAACTACAAGGCATTTAGTAACCCAAAGAGGTGCTGGGCATCAATATTTTAAGAAGGAATGTGAGCCAAGTGTCCATGGTGAATAATGTGTCAAGTATACAGAAAAGAAAATGAACTTGCTACACATGACACTCAAATAAAGCCTTAGAACAAAGTAATAGCCAGGGATAAAGGAATAATGAGAGGTCATAGCAGTATGGTACATGAAGCTTGAAGGAGACTTTCTAAGCCTAAGAGTTAGTAAGAAGTGAGTATGTGCATATCCACACAAAACCCCATGAACTACCAATAATATTCTGCTAGCATGAACATCCTCTTCCATTTCATTCTTTCTTCTTAATAATTCATTTCTTGCTTGGGGACAAGCAAGCTTTAAGTTTGGTGTTGTGATGACAAGTCATCTTAGCCTAGTTTCACTAGTCTTTTCTTTGTTTTCACTTGAATTATGCACTTTCTTGAGCCATAAGCAAGCCAATTGGGTAGATTTTCATGCTTTCTTTGATTTAATCAACCATATGTGAATTAATGCAATTTCATGAGGTTTATGCTATATTGATACATATTGTGAAAGAATGAATATCTCATGATTTTAAGCATAGCTTTGATGTGTTTGGTTGATTAATGATAGGTGAAGAAAGCTTGGAGAAAGGTTGAAGCAAGAAGGAATAACTAGAAGCAAAGAGAGGACAATGAAATAAGTGAAATAGAACCAGGAAGCAAAAAGTTGGACCTGAAGTTAGCCCTCAAACTTTTGCACAAACTTTTGGGTGAAAAGTTAGCCTCAAAGTTAGACCCCTAACTTTGGGCTAACGTTGGAAATTGAAAATCACTCCTGGGCTACTAAAGTTTGCGCCAACGTTAGACCCCTAACTTTTGGGCTAACGTTGGCATGAGAAAAACCTCCCTGGCCACAAAAGTTTGCGCCAATGTTAGACCCCTAACTTTTGGGCTAACGTTGGCGCCATAGGTGCACTAGGAAGGGCCAACGTTGGAGCAAAAGTTAGACCCCTAACTTTTGCACCAACGTTGGTATCAGCAAATTGTGGTAGCTGATATGAAAAGTTGGAGCAAAAGTTAGACCCCTAACTTTTGCTCAAACTTTTACTCCAGCTTTTGCAAAACTCCAACCCGGTTCAATTAGTTCAATTTGGTTCCTCTCCAAACTCCAAGAGCAATCAACCAAGGCCTCTTTCAACCCAATTCCACCAAGAGCAAAGGCCCAACTCAAGGCTTGAAGATCATTTGAAGAAAGTGTATAAATAGGATAGAATTCAAGTTCTTCGAGGAGCTTTCCTTTTTAAATTTTCATAATAGTTTTTGGAGAGCTTTGGATATTGAGTGATCTTTAATTTCTTAGTTTGGGGGAAGGAGAATTCCATTCTCTTCCTCTTAGTTTTATTGCTTTCAATTTCAATTACAACTGTCTTGGATCTTGGGTTGGAGAATTGAAGGAATTCTGTTTCAATCTCACCTTGGATCTTGTTTATTTTCACTGCAATTGAATTTCCATTTCTGTTACTTGCTTCTTCATCTAATCTCTTTGCAATTTACGATTTCCTTGCAATTGTTCTTGTTGGATCTAGGAAGGCATTGAGATCCAGACTTGGTTTTCTAGTCTCTTGGGTCCTGAGATCCGGATTTCCCATTTACCACTCCCTGTTTAATGTTTCCATGCTCATTTACTTTTCTGTTTAAGATCCGGTTTGATCCAAGCCATTCTCTAATTCTCTGCTTGTTGCAATTTTACTTTTCCTTGTTTAATTTCTGCAAATCCAACTCCCAATTCCCTTTACAATTCACGCCATTTACATTTCTTGCATTTTAAGATTTTGCAATTTACATTTCTTGCGTTCTAAGTTTCCGCCATTTAATTTCTTGTTCTTTAAGATTCAGCACTTTAACTCCTGTTCTCTTTAATTTCATGCCAATTACCCATTCCCTTTACTTTCTATGCAATTTAAATTCTGCAAATCACAAATCACTCAACCAAATCTTGATTCGCTTGACTAAATCAACCACTAAACTAAAATTGCTCAATCCTTCAATCCCTGTGGGATCGACCTCACTCCCGTGAGTTATTATTACTTGATGCGACCCGGTGCACTTGCCGGTGAGTTTTGTGTCGGATCGTTTTTCGCACGTCATATACTATTTGTGTTTTACTTGTTTGCATTATATGTGTTTTAATGGCGTTGAGGAGGATTGGTAGGCGGTGGCGATGAGATCGCATGGAGGGCGGAGGGTAGGTTGGTGAAGGCTGTGGGACAGCGGTGACTAGTTTTAGTTAGAAATTCCTTAAGTTAGAATACCATATTTATGGTTTATATATATATGTATATATGTGTGTATATATATATATATATATATATATATATATATATATATATATATATATATATTATTTTTGTTAAACTTGAATATCTGTTTGATCTGAAGTTCTAGGATTGCCTTTGGCATCTCGAAACCTTATATCTTATATATTGGGCACTGTTACCATACCGAGAACCTCTGATTCTCATGCCATATGTTGTTGTTTTTCAGATGTAAGTCGCAACCCACCTCGGTAAGTTTGCAGATACGGTGACGAAGCGGAGGATGATCTTTCTTTTGCTTTATTTTACTTTACTTTTGTTGTAGTTATTCTCTCAGCTTTTGTATCTTGTACTTTATTGCCGTAGAGGCCTACTTGAGAGATAAGTTGTATGAGTTGTTTTAACTTAAAAACTTTGCAGTGTTTGTTTGTAACTAGTTGGCCTAAACTCCGCGGGCTATGACTAGAGTTCTTTTGATTATCATAGTTATATATATCTATCTTGCTCTTTATTATATGATGTATTGTGTTGTATCTTCTGCCTTTATGCATTTTGTTATCTTGAGGAACGTTTCGCGCATCGTATATCTGTTTCTCTGTCTTTGGGCTATATTTCTTCATCTGGCTTCCAGTATTAGTATTTCCTTCTATATTTACTATTGTATGAGCTTTAGAACTGTTGTGACGCTTTGTTATCCTTCGCTTTATGGCTAGAGGTAAGGTTTAAGGTAACGGGGTGTTACACTAAGCATGCCTTTATATCTTTTTGGAGTTTTATAGATTGACTCACCCTTCTTTTGGGAGAATGAATTGATTTCATTCCTCAACCAGGCTAGCTTTTGAGGTGGAAAATATTTAGTTTGGACTTTACTAACTAGATCATCCCATGAAGTGATGTTGCCCAAAGGTTGTGACTAGAGCCATTGTGTAGTTTTGTCCCTCAAAGAAAAGAGAAATAGTCATAGTTGGATGGCTTTGGGGCTAACTCTATCACTTTTCACAGTGTTACATAGTTGCAAAAAATTTGCTGTGTTGATGTTCGGATCCTTGTTAGGACTACCTCCAAATTCATCCCTTTATACTAGTTGGATGAGTGAAGGGTTGAGTTCAAAGTTATTTGCTTGAACTGTCGGCTTTACTATGCTGTCTCAATAATTGTCAGAGGTGGGTATGTTGTAATCCCAAGGGTCCTTCCTATGTTGTTTTGGTCGTCTGCCATTCTTTCTTCTTCTTGTCTCTTGGCTCTTGCTTTCTTTCTTAATCGGAATAGAGTTAACTCTATCTCAAGATCGTAGTAGAGTGTGAAATCTCCTTCTACTAGAAGAAAATGAAACATTTGTAACAAAAATTTTGTAACAAATTTAAAATTGTTACAAAAAATTATTTTTTTTATAACAAAAATTAGTGATTGTTGCATAATAATAATAATATTTTGTAACAACAGTATAATTTGTTACAAAATATATTGTTATTTTGTAACGACTTGATTTTTTTTGTTACAAATTATGTTGGCTCTTGTAACGTACCAGTCTTTTGTTGTAAAATTTTATGATATTTTGTAAGAAAATTCCTATTTGTTTCAAAAACTCTGATTATTTTGTAACAAAATTAATTTGTCACAAAATTCAATATTGTTTGTAACAAGTTATTTGTTTGTCACAAAATACGAGAATTTTTGTAACTAAAAAAAATTATTTTAAAATGTTAAAATCTTTAAGATAATTTTATTTTGTTTTAAAAATGTAATTTTTTAAAATATTATTTGTATTAATTAATTACTGTTCATACCCTGACCGAGCTCCTCCAAACTCGGCAAATTCACAAAAGGTCCGACCTCGTCCAAGGCTCACGCCTTAAGGTCGGACCTCGGACAAAGAGCAAAGAAGGCCCATCACAAAGGAACACAGCCCAAAACCTAAAAGCCGAAAAGGCCTAGGAAAGGCGGTTCCACAAAGATAGGGATAAAACTCCCAAAAAGATAAGATAAGATAAGAATATCTTATCCAGGGAAGATCACGGCCAACTACTATAAATACACTGGAGCACCCAGGTATGACATTCATTCCACATCTACACATATCTGCTTGGACCCATGCTAACTTAAGCATCGGAGTGTCATTGCAGGTACAACCACCAACCACTCTGCATATCAAGCTCGGGTCCCTGAACCCCCACCTCGGGCCTCTCCAGACGACCGAGCTACACGTTTCAGGTAACCCCCGGAACATTGGCGCCGTTGCCGGGGACCTGGAAGTCATCCCTCCATCATGGCAGATGACCCCCACGACAATGACCACGCTGCATCTGAACAAGAGGACGAAATCGACACCGGAGAACGACCGGACAGCCCTCTATCACCACGCACTCCAGGAGGAAACAAACAGAATCGCCCAAAGACATCACTCCCAAACAAAGATCAGCAAAATTCCGAAAAAGAGAAGAGCTCGGAAATTCTAGAAGCGGTCCGGGCACAACAACATCGGCTGAAACAACTCGAAGAGGACATAAAAAAGCAGAAAGAAACTGAACGAGATCTGAGAAGGGAGACTCGAAAGCGCAGAGAATTAGAAGAAAAACTGCAGAAAATAGAGGCCAACCTGAAAAACCGGACAAAACGCGGCACCACCCCCGAAGGCAACCACAATCCCTTCACGAAAGAGATCATGAACGAGAAGGTACCACGAAACTTCAAACAACCCGACATGGATCTCTACGACGGCACCACCGATCCAAGTCACCACCTCAGCAACTTCAGAAGCAGAATGTACCTAGTCGACGCCTCCGACGCGATTCGGTGCAAAGCCTTCCCCACCACTCTCACCAAGTCAGCCATGAAGTGGTTCGACAACCTGCCACCAAGATCAATCACCAACTTCGAGGATCTAACCAAAAATTCCTAACAAGGTTCTCTATTCAAAAGGACAAAACAAAACATGCCCCCAGTCTACTCGGGATCAAGCAAGGTAACCAAGAAACTCTCCGAGAATACATGGAGCGATTCACTTGCCCACAAAGCCTGCCTGGATGCCCCTGAAGCAACGATACCCGACCTCCCTATACGAGGTGCAGGAACGGGCAGAAAAATATATCAACATGGAGGAAACCTCCCAGCTAAGAGACTCTTCTAGGAAGGAATCGACCTACCCACTCCGAGATCAGGATCGGGAACAGAAGAAAAAAGAAGACCCCAACTCGGACAAACCACGGAAGTACCACAACTACACCCCCTCCGAGTCTCCCTGGTAGACGTCTACAGAGAAGTATGCCACACCGAAAAGATCCCACCGCCCCGACCGCTAAAACACAAGAGAGCGGGAAGAGATCGGTCCGAATACTGTGAATATCACAAACTCTTCGGTCACTCTACTAACGACTGCTACGACCTAAAAAATGTTATAGAAAAGCTGGCCAGAGAAGGAAAGCTCGATAGATACATAGCAGAGAAAGGAGAAGAGACCAGGAAGAGAAGACGGGGAGATAACGAAGGACGGGCCGAACAAATCCCGCGAACCCCCGAAAGACACGTTCACATGATAAATGGAGGTTTTGCAGGCGGAGGAACATCCAGATCCTCGCGAAAAAGACACCTCAAAGAAGTCTATCATGTCCGAGAAGACAGTCCCCTGCCCGAGTTACCTACTATCTCATTTACCCGAGAAGATGCTCAAGGGATAATTCCCGGACACGACGATCCAATGGTAGTCACCATTATCCTAGCAAACGCCAACTTACATCGAACCCTGATTGACCAAGGAAGCTCAGCAGATATCCTGTTCAAAACGGCATTCGACAAGCTCGGACTTGAAGAAAAAGAACTAAAGGCCTACCCCACCGACCTATTTGGGCTAGGGGATACCCCGATCCATCCCTTAGGATACATCCCGCTACACACTACCTTTGGAAGAGGCGAGCAATCTAAAACATTGAGCATCGACTACATTATCGTCGACGTCACCTCGGCATACAATGCCCTCATCGGGCGACCAACCCTAAACAGACTAGCAGCTATAGTCTCGACCCCACACCTCTGTATGAAGTTCCCTACCGCAAAAGGAATCGCTACCCTAAAAGGCGACCAAAAACTAGCGCGGCGATGCTACAACGAAAGCCTGAGCCTAAAAGGGAAGGAGGTTAACACGATAGAACTCGGACGAGTTCAGTCCCGAGAAGATCTTCGACCACAACCAGAGGGAGAGACCGAAAAAGTCCAGATTGGGAGCACACCTGAAAAAATAACAAACATAGGAGCGAACCTCAAAACGGGCCTAAAAGAGGAACTCATAACCCTCTTAAAGGAGAATTCCGACCTCTTCGCCTGGAAAGCCTCCGACATGCCGGGCATAAGCCCCGACCTGATGTGCCATAAACTATCAGTTTACCCGGGATCCCGACCTGTCCAACAAAGACGCCGGAAGCTCGGACCCGAGCGCATACAAGCAATAGAAGAACAAGTACAAGCACTACTAGATGCAGGGTTCATTAGGGAAGTAAAATACCCCCTGTTCCGAGGGTTACCTGAAACGCGCAGCTCGGTCGTCTTAGGGAGGCCCGAGATGGGGGGATTGATGACCCGAGCTTGGTATGCCGAGTGGTTGGTGGTGGTACCTGCAATGACACTCCGATGCTTAAGTTAGCATGGGTCCAAGCAGATATTGAGTAGAATTAGAGTGTGTGTTATACCTGGGTGCTCCAGTGTATTTATAGTAGTTGGCCGTGATCTTCCCTGGATAAGATATTCTTATCTTATCTTATCCTTCTGGGAGTTTTATCTTTATCTTTGTGAAACCGCCTTTCCTAGGCCTTTTCGGCCTTTAGGTCTTGGGCTTCGTTCCTTTTGGGCTTCTTTAGCTTTATTGTCCGAGGTCCGACCTCAGGCATGGGCCTGGGGATGAGGTCGGACCTTCTATGAACTTTGCCGAGTTTGGGGAGCTCGGTCAGGGTATGAACAGTGCCCCTGCCCGAGTTCGTCCTTGAGAGGTCGAGCTCGGGCATAGTAGTTCTTTTCAAAATTCAAAAATGGCCGTTTCTGCATTTATTGCATTTTACCGTTTCTCCTCGATTTCCGTTCGGGCTTTGTGAAGGCATTATTTATTTGCCCCTTTCCTCCTTTTCTTCGTTTATTCTGTTCCTTTCTGTTTTTTCTAAGTTTTCGCCATCTTCTTCTTCGAGCACCGCTCCTTCTTTCACTTTGTTCTTCTTCCTCAAATCTTTCTGTGCGTTTTTCCGGGGTTTCTTCTGCGCCGCCGTTTCGTTCCCCTTGCTGTCGGAGCTCGCCGTTTTCTTTCTTTCTAGGTTTGTTCGTCTCTTTTCTTTTGTACTCATATGCTTCTGTTCTTTTGTGTGGCTCTTTGTCTGTTTCTTTTTCTCTATGCCTGGGTTGCCCCGAAAAGAGGCGCCGCCATTGCTCTGTTTGCTTGTATATGGGGGGGCTCTTTTCTCTGGTATTTTGTTGCTGCATTTTCTTCTATAAAGATCTTTGTTTCTTGTTTTTGCTGAATGGGTTTTCGCTGTCTGCTTTTATGTGATTGTTGCTTGCTGTTGTATTCTTCTTTGTAGGCAAGAATTTTATGTCTCGAAAGGTTTTTCAAGCAATGTCGACCAAGATTCCAAGTGGTCTTGGCTGGGTAGATCCTGGTCCTCTAAGAGTCCCTTCTGTTGTAGATTCTGAGTATTTAGCTAGGTTCCGTAGGGAGTGTAGCATTTGTGAGAATAGAGAGTCTGAGCGGGATTATGAGCTAGTAGCCCCGGAGTCCGAGAGAGAGTGTGCTTCCCGCCTTTAGAAAGTTCCGAGAAGCTTTTCTTTTATGCTTACGATTGTTTTTTCTCTAAGCTGGGTGTCCGACTTCCCTTTACTGACCTGGAATCCGAGGTGCTGTGGTCTTGTAATCTTGCCCCTACGCAACTCCATCCCAATTCTTGGGCGTTTTTAAAGCTGTTCCAACTTTTGTGTCAGTTTTTGGGCGTCTCCCCCTCTGTTTCTCTTTTTTCCTATCTGTTTGTGTTGACGAAACCGGGGTCGGGTGGAGGGAAGGTGTCTTGGGTCTCTTTTAGGGCTAACCAGGGAAAGAAGTTTTGTACTTTATACGATGAGTCCTTTCATGATTTTAAGAACTATTATTTCAAGGTCCGGGCTGCTGGGGACGTCCGACCTTTCTTTCTAGATGAGAGTGGGGAGCCTTCTTTTCCTCTTTGTTGGCAAGAGAATGTAGTGTCGGTTAAGTATACCTTTGAGAGTCTAGATGAGGTGGAGCAGGCTTTTGTGGGTGTGTTGAGCAGTTTATGGGGTCGGGCACCTCACTTGGACACGAAGAAAATATTGGGAGATCCAAGCCTTCTCCGTTCCGAGTTAGGTAGTTCCCGACCTCTCCGAGCTTCATCCTTTTAGTATTTTGCCTGTTTTGGTGGAATTCCTGTTTGTGATAATCCCTTTCTTTTTGTTTCTGCAGAGATGTCTTCTCAGGCGGATTCCATGACGTTTCTTCGTCGGTCGAAGAAGTCTGCGGCTGCTCGGAATATCGAGGCTGAGGCTTCTGCCCGATCTTCTCCGCAGAAGGCTACTGTGGGTGTTCAGACTCGGTCGAAGACCATTCCGACTCCTCAGTTCCGAGCTATAACTCAAGATCCTCCGACCTCTGGGCCCGGTCACCTTTCCCCGCCTTCGACCTCGGGTCCTCCCCCCAAGAAACAGAAGACCTCTCAGGAGCTTGCTGGTTTTAATGACAAGGATTTTGATGCCCTTGGTTGGATTGAACAGCATATTCTTCCTCAGACTTTTATTTCTACTGATGATGTGTCTATGGAGCATCATTTTCAGTATATGGCGCGGAGCTGTGTCCGGATGGCCAGTCTTCATGCCGCTATTGCCCAGGAGTTCAAGAAATCCCCCATTGGTGCGACCAGCTCCCGACTTGAGAAGGCTCAGTCTGATCTTGATAAGATTAGTCAACTGAAGGCTGCCAGGATTACTGAGCTGGAGATCTCTTTGGAGGAAGAGAAAACTAGGGCTACCGCGGCTGTGGCAGCGGCGAAGACATCTGAGGAGATGGCGAAGGTGGCGACGGAGAACTATACCAAGCTGTATGCCGAGCTTGTGGAGACGAAGGAGAAGTTGCAATCGGCTCGGGATGATTTTTACGAGCTGGAAGATAATGTGGCCAAGGGTATGGATGCTATGTTTGTGGATTTGAGGGATCAGATCCGGGTTCTTGCTCCCGACCTGGATCTGAGCTTATTCAGTACGGATAACATTGTTGTGGAGGGAAAGATTGTTCCTGCCCCTGCCGAGGATGAGGTTCCGGTGTCCGACCCCAAGGCTCCGGCGTCCGACCTCAAGGTTCCGGTTGCGGATCCGACTTCAACTTTGGCCGGGGATGGTTCTGGCGTGGAGGTTTTAAACCGGGATGACGGTGTCGTTGATGCAGTCCCAGTTTCCATTTTTCCTCCGCAGCCTTCTGTTGATGTGGAGACTGGAAAGGTCCTTGATCCTCTGTGATCTTTTGTTTTTGGCCTTTTACCCGGCCTGTGGGTTCTTTTTGCTTTTTGGATGTTTTTCGTGAATGCTTTGGACACCTTTCTGCTATTTAGCTACTTGTAGTAACTTTTTTAGCTTATTATGCGGTGTTTTTGCGCTTTTGACTTTTTGTTCCGCTTTTTATGCTTTGTAGTTGTTTTTTGGATAGCAACTTTTTAGCTAGCGTTTTGCAACCTTTGTTTTAGCCTTGTTCGCGTTTTTGGCTTTTGTTTCCGCTTTTATGCTTTTTAGTTGCTTTTTGGATAACAACTTTTTAGCTAGCGTTTTGAAACCTTTGTTTTAGCCTTGTTCGCGTTTTGGCTTTTGTTTCCGCTTTTATGCTTTTTAGTTGCTTTTGGATAACAACTTTTTAGCTTAGCGTTTTGAAACTTTTGTTTTGAGGCTTCTTCCTTGGATCCGGGCTTTTCTTCGGACCTCGGGCCTTTGAGTACCTCCTTTTGTTAGGTCCGACCTTTTCGTTGGTCGGCCCTTTAAGTTATTTTTGTAATCTCTTTTTATTTGGCTTTTTTTTTTTTTGAGCCTTTTCAGAGTTACTTTATAACTTCTCACATTAATTTGAACCTCGTCGCTTTTATCTTTGCCGACCTTGTATGGTCTCTTGACAAATGATTTTTGCGTTTTGTCGAGCATAAATTAATGCGCCTTGGTGGGGTACTTTCTAGGATTTGTTTCGTCATGAGGAAGGAGAAAAGAAAATAGAAAAATTCGATTAGTATTAAAAAGAAAGAATATTTACAAAGTGTTTACCCTTGACTAGGTCGGGTGTTTTATTTTAACCGGGTGTCTCATTAAAAAACCCTTGTAGGGAAAAAGAGTACACCTCGGGTTAAATTTTTCTAGCTGTAGTACCGTCTTAGATTACAGGCGTGCCAGGCCCTGGGCAGCTCGTTGCCTTCTAGGTCGGATACTTTGTAATAGCCTGTTCCTAAGACTTCTGTTACCTTGTAGGGCCCTTTCCAATTTGCGGCTAGCTTTCCTTCTCCCGACTTTTGTGTTCCGATGTCATTTCGGATTAGAATTAGGTCGTGGATGGAGAAGATTCGCTTTATAACTTTCTGATTGTATCTGAGGGCCGTTCGCCGTTTTAAGGCTTCTTCTCGAATCCGGGCTCTTTCTCGGACCTCGGGGAGGAGGTCGAGTTCTTCCCTTTGTGCCTGCGGGTTATCTTTTTCATTGTAGAAGATGATTCTGGGTGACCCTTCATCTATTTCGATAGGAATCATTGCCTCCATCCCATAAGCTAGTCGGAACGGTGATTCTCCCGTTGTAGAGTGTGGGGTTGTCCGATATGCCCATAGTACCTGGGGGAGCTCCTCGGCCCACGCCCCTTTGGTCTCTTGGAGTCTTCGTTTTAACCCGGCCAAGATGACTTTATTTGCAGCCTCTGCTTGCCCATTGGCTTGTGGGTGCTCCACTGATGTGAATTGCTGTTTGATTTTTAGTTCGGCCACCAATTTCTGAAAACTTGTGTCCGTGAATTGTGTTCCATTGTCTGTTGTGATGGAGTAGGGGACTCCGAACCTTGTGACAATGTTTTTGTATAGGAATTTGCGGCTTTTCTGAGCCGTAATGGTGGCTAAGGGTTTAGCTTCGATCCACTTTGTGAAGTAGTCGACCCCTACTATGAGGTATTTGACTTGCCCCGGTCCTTGTGGGAACGGGCCGAGTAAATCGAGTCCCCATTTTGCGAAGGGCCATGGCGCAGTGATGCTGATAAGGTCTTCGGGTGGTGCCTTGTGAAAATTGGCGTGTTTTTGGCAGGGGGGCATATTTTCACAAACTCTGTTGCGTCTCTTTGCAAGGTCGGCCAGTAGAACCCGGCCCTGACTACTTTTTTGGATAGTGCCCGAGCTCCGAGATGGTTCCCGCACATGCCTTCGTGGACTTCTTCGAGGACGCCTTTTGTTTCTGAGGTCGGAACGCACCTAAGGAGGGGATTTGAGAATCCTCTTCTGTATAATATGTCGTGAATTAGTGTATAATTCTGGGCGTCCTTTGTAAGCCTTTTAGCTTCTTTTCTTTCGGCGGGGAGAGTTCCTGACCTCAGGTAGTTGAGTATGGGGGTCATCCATCCTTGCTGTTGGTTGGATGTATTTAGTATTTCTTCCTCTCTTGGCACGGAGGGAGATTGTAAGGTTTCCTGGAGAAGACTTCTGTTGTTGCCTCCGGGCTTGGTGCTAGCAAGCTTTGAGAGGGCGTCTGCCCGGGCATTTTGTTCCCGAGGTATGTGCTGGATTTGTATTTCTGGGAAGTGGCGTAATTGTGCCTGTGTTTGGTCCAGGTATTTTTTCATAGTTGGGTCTTTGGCCTGGTAACTTCCATTTACTTGTGATGTGATGACCTGGGAGTCGCTGAAGATCGCGATTCTCTGGGCTCCGACCTCTTTGGCTAGCTTTAGACCAGCTAGTAGGGCCTCGTATTCAGCTTGGTTGTTTGAAGCCTGGAACTCGAATTTTAGGGATAGTTCTATCCGCGTTCCTTGGTCGCTTTCGAGTATGACCCCGGCTCCGCTTCCCGTTTTGTTTGAGGACCCGTCGACATATAGGTTCCATGAGAGTGGGGTTCCAGGGGTCTCAGTGTATTCTGCGATGAAGTCGGCTAGATATTGAGATTTTATGGCAGTCCGGGCTTCATAGTGGAGGTCGAACTCGGACAGTTCCACCGCCCATTGTAGTATTCGTCCTGCCAGGTCTGTTTTTTGCAGGATGTGTCTCATGGGTTGGTCTGTCCGGACTTTGATGGTGTGGGCTTGAAAGTAGGGACGGAGCCTCCGGGCTGTGAGCACTAGGGCGTAGGCGAATCTTTCTATCTTTTGATAGTTTAATTCGGCCCCTTGTAGTGCCTTGCTTACGAAGTATATGGGGTGTTGTCCTTGATCATTTTCTCGTATTAGCGCTGAAGCGACTGCCCGATGTCCGACCGAGAGGTATAGTACGAGCTCTTCCCCTTTTAAAGGTCGGGTTAGGATTGGTGGCCGCCCGAGGAATTCCTTGAATTCTTGAAAGGCTTTTTCGCACTCCGGGGTCCACGAGAAGGGTTTCCCTTTCTTTAGGAGTGAGTAGAGAGGTAGTGATTTTATCGCTGATCCTGCCAAGAATCTTGATAGGGCGGCCAGTCTTCCATTCAGTTGTTGTACTTCTTTGACACATGTCGGGCTCTTCATATTGAGTATTGCTTGGCATTTGTCCGGGTTTGCTTCGATGCCCCTTTGAGTCAGCATGAAGCCTAAGAACTTTCCGGCTTCTGCGGCGAAGGTGCACTTCGTCGGGTTAAGTCTCATGTTGTGTTTTCTGAGGGTGCCGAAGACACTGGCGAGGTCGGTCAGCAAGTTTCTGTCTTCCTGTGTCTTTACCAGCATGTCATCGACGTACACCTCCAGTTGTAGTCCGATGTGCTCTGAGAACACTTTGTTCATTAGCCTCTGGTAGGTTGCCCCTGCGTTCTTCAGCCCGAAGGGCATTACTACGTAGCAGTAGTTTGCCCTTGGGGTTATGAACGAGGTCTTTTCTTGGTCAGGTCCGTACATCGGGATTTGGTTGTATCCTGAGTATGCGTCCATGAAGGAGAGATATCTATAGCCTGAGGCTGCATCTACTAAGGCGTCGATGTTTGGTAGTGGATATGGATCTTTGGGGCAGGCTTTGTTGAGATCCGTGTAGTCGACGCACATTCTCCATTTTCCATTGGGCTTTTTTACCAGGACCACGTTTGCGAGCCATAGGGGGTATTTTACTTCCCTATTGAACCCTGCATCTAGTAGTGCTTGTACTTGTTCCTCTATTGCTTGCATGCGTTCGGGCCCGAGCTTTCTGCGTCTTTGTTGGACAGGTCGGGATCCCGGGTACACTGATAGCTTATGGCACAACAGGTCGGGGCTTATGCCTGGCATGTCGGAGGCTCTCCAGGCGAAGAGGTCGGAATTCTCCCTTAAGAGGGTTATGAGTTCCTCTTTTAAGCCCGCTTCGAGGTTTGCCCCTATGTTTGTCGTTTTTTCAGGTGTGCTCCCAATCTGGACTTTTTCGGTTTCTCCCTCTGGTTGTGGTCGAAGATCTTCTCGGGCTTGGACTCGTCCGAGTTCTATCGTGTTGATCTCTTTCCCTTTTAGGCTTAGGCTTTCGTTGTAGCATCGTCGTGCTAGTTTTTGGTCGCCCTTTAGGGTAGCGATTCCTTTTGTGGTGGGGAACTTCATACAGAGGTGTGGGGTCGAGACTATAGCTGCCAGTCTGTTTAAGGTTGGTCGCCCAATGAGGGCATTGTATGCTGAAGTGACGTCGACTATAATGTAGTCGATGCTTAATGTTTTAGATTGCTCGCCTTTTCCAAAGGTAGTGTGTAGCGAGACGTATCCTAAGGGATGGATTGGGGTGTCCCCTAGCCCAAATAGGTCGGTGGGATAGGCTTTTAGCTCTTTTTCTTCAAGTCTGAGTTTGTCAAAAGCCGCTTTGAACAGGATATCTGCTGAGCTTCCCTGGTCAATCAGGGTTCGATGTAAGTTGGCGTTTGCTAAAATAATGGTGATTACCATTGGATCGTCGTGCCCGGGTATTATCCCTTGAGCATCTTCTCGGGTAAATGAGATAATAGGTAGCTCGGGCAGGGGACTGTCTTCTCGGATGTGGTAGACTTCTTTGAGGTGCCTTTTTCGCGAGGATCTGGATGTTCCTCCGCCTGCGAAACCTCCGTTTATCATGTGTACGTGTCTTTCAGGGGTTCGTAGGGTTCGTTCTGCCCGATCTTCGTTATCTCCCCTCCTTCTCTTCTTGGTCTCTTCTCCTTTCTCTGCTATGTATCTGTCGAGTTTTCCTTCTCTGGCTAGTTTTTCTAAAACATTTTTTAGGTCGTGGCAGTCGTTAGTAGAATGGCCATAAAGTTTGTGGTATTCACAGTACTCGGACCGATCTCTCCCCGCTCCCTTGTGTTTTAGAGGTCGGGGTGGTGGGATCTTTTCGGTGTGGCATACTTCTCTGTAGACGTCTACTAGGGAGACTCGGAGGGGGGTGTAGCTGTGGTACTTCCGCGGCTCGTCCGAGTTGGGTTCTTCTTTCTTCTTCTGTTCCCGATCTCGATCTCGGAGCGGGTAGGTTGATTCTTTTCTAGAAGAGTCTCTCAGCTGGGAGGTTTCCTCCATGTTGATGTATTTTTCTGCCCGCTCCTGCACCTCGTATAGAGAGGTCGGGTATCGTTTGGATAGGGATTGGCTAAACGGTCCCTCTTTTAGGCCGTTTGCCAGTCCCATGATGGCTGCTTCAGTGGGCAAGTGTTGTATGTCCAGGCAGGCTTTGTTGAATCGCTCCATGTATTCTCGGAGAGTTTCTTGGTTACCTTGCTTGATCCCGAGTAGACTGGGGGCGTGTTTTGTCTTGTCCTTTTGAATAGAGAACCTTGTTAGGAATTTTTTGGTTAGGTCCTCGAAGCTGGAGATTGATCCTGGTGGCAGGTTGTCGAACCACTTCATGGCCGACTTGGTGAGGGTGGTGGGGAAGGCTTTGCACCGAATCGCGTCGGAGGCGTCGACTAGGTACATTCTGCTTCTGAAGTTGCTGAGGTGGTGACTTGGATCGGTGGTGCCGTCGTAGAGGTCCATATCGGGCGGTTTGAAGTTTCGCGGTACCTTCTCCTTCATGATCTCTCGTGTGAAGGGATCATGATTGCCTTCGGGGGTGGTGCCGCGTTCCGTCCGGTCCTTCAGGTTGGCCTCTATTTTCCGTAGTTTTTCTTCTAATTCTCTGCGCTTGCGAGCTTCCCTCCTCAGATCTTGTTCAGTTTCTTTCTGCTTTTTTACGCCCTCTTCGAGTTGTTTCAGCCGGTTTTGCTGTGTCCGAACTGCTTCTAGAATTTCCGAGCTTTCGGGATTTTGGGGATCTTGGTTTGGGAGTGATGTCTTTGGGCGATTCTGTTTGTTTCCTCCTGGAGTGCGTGGTGATAGAGGGCTGTCCGATCGTTCTCCGGTGTCAACTTCCTCCTCTTGTTCTAATGTAGCGTGGTTATTGTTGGGAGGGTCGTCCGCCATGGTAAAGGGATGACTTCCAGGTCCCCGGCAACGGCGCCAATGTTCCGAGGGTTACCTGAAACGCGCAGCTCGGTCGTCTTAGGGAGGCCCGAGATGGGGGGATTGATGACCCGAGCTTGGTATGCCGAGTGGTTGGTGGTGGTACCTGCAATGACACTCCGATGCTTAAGTTAGCATGGGTCCAAGCAGATATTGAGTAGAATTAGAGTGTGTGTTATACCTGGGTGCTCTAGTGTATTTATAGTAGTTGGCCGTGATCTTCCCTGGATAAGATATTCTTATCTTATCTTATCCTTCTGGGAGTTTTATCTTTATCTTTGTGGAACCGCCTTTCCTAGGCCTTTTCGGCCTTTAGGTCTTGGGCTTCGTTCCTTTTGGGCTTCTTTAGCTTTATTGTCTGAGGTCCGACCTCAGGCATGGGCCTGGGGATGAGGTCGGACCTTCTATGAACTTTGCCGAGTTTGGGGAGCTCGGTCAGGGTATGAACACCCCCTATGGCTCGCAAACGTAGTCCTGGTAAAAAAGCCCAACGGAAAATGGAGGATGTGCGTCGATTACACAGACCTCAACAAAGCCTGCCCCAAAGACCCATATCCACTACCAAACATCGACGCCTTAGTAGACGCAGCCTCAGGCTACAGATATCTCTCCTTCATGGACGCATACTCGGGATACAATCAAATCCCGATGTACGGACCCGACCAAGAAAATACCTCGTTCATAACCCCAAGGGCAAACTACTGCTACGTAGTAATGCCCTTCGGGCTGAAGAACGCAGGGGCAACCTACCAGAGGCTAATGAACAAAGTGTTCTCAGAACACATCGGACTACAGCTAGAGGTGTACGTCGACGACATGCTGGTAAAGACACAAGAAGACAGAAACTTACTGACCGACCTCACCAGCGTCTTCGGCACCCTCAGAAAACACAACATGAGACTTAACCCGACAAAGTGCACCTTCGCCGCAGAGGCCGGAAAGTTCTTAGGCTTCATGCTGACTCAAAGGGGCATCGAAGCGAACCCGGACAAATGCCAAGCGATACTCAATATGAAGAGCCCGACGTGTGTCAAAGAAGTACAACAACTGAATGGAAGGCTAGCTGCCCTATCAAGATTCTTGGCAGGATCAGCAATAAAGTCACTACCTCTCTACTCACTCCTAAAGAAAGGGAAACCCTTCTCATGGACCCCGGAGTGCGAAAAAGCCTTTCAAGAATTCAAGGAGTTCCTCGGGCAGCCACCAATCCTAACCCGACCTTTAAAGGGAGAGGAACTCGTACTATACCTCTCGGTCGGACATCAAGCAGTCGCTTCAGCATTAATACGAGAAAATGACCAAGGACAACGTCCCATATACTTTGTAAGCAAAGCACTACAAGGAGCCGAATTAAACTATCAGAAGATAGAAAAATTCGCCTACGCCCTAGTATTCACAGCTCGGAGGCTCCGTCCCTACTTTCAAGCCCACACCATCAAAGTCCGGACAAACCAACCCATGAGACACATCCTCCAAAAAACAGACCTGGCAGGACGAATACTGCAATGGGCGGTGGAACTGTCCGAGTTTGACCTCCACTATGAAACCCGGACTGCCATAAAATCTCAGTATCTAGCCGACTTCATCGCAGAATACACTGAGAACCCTGGAACCCCACTCTCATGGAACCTGTATGTCGACGGGTCCTCAAACAAAGCTGGAAGCGGAGCCGGGGTTATACTCGAAAGCGACCAAGGAACGTGGATAGAACTATCCCTAAAATTCGAGTTCCAAGCTTCGAACAACCAAGCCGAATACGAGGCCCTACTAGCAGGTCTAAAGCTAGCCGAAGAGGTCGGAGCCCAGAAAATCATGATCTTCAGCGACTCCCAGGTCGTCACATCGCAAGTGAATGGAAGCTACCAAGCCAAAGACCCAACTATGAAAAATACCTGGAACAAACACAGGCACAATTACGCCACTTTCCAGAGATACAGATCCAGCACATACCTCGGGAACAAAATGCCCGGGCAGACGCCCTCTCAAAGCTTGCCAGCACCAAGCCCGGAGGCAACAACAGAAGTCTCCTCCAGGAAACCTTACGATCTCCCTCCGTGCTAAGAGAGGAAGAAACGCTAAATATATCCGACCAACAGCAGGGATGGATGACCCCCATACTCAGCTACCTGAAGTCGGGAACTCTCCCTGCCGAAAGAAAGGAAGCTAAAAGACTCACGAAAGACGCCCAGAATTATACACTAATTCACGACGTATTATACAGAAGAGGATTCGCAAACCCCCTCCTTAGGTGCGTCCCGACCTCAGAAACAAAGAGCGTCCTCGAAGAAGTCCACGGAGGCATGTGTGGGAACCACCTCGGAGCTCGGGCATTATCCAAGAAAGTAGTCCGAGCCGGGTTCTACTGGCCAACTTTGCAAAGAGACGCAACGGAGTTTGTGAAAATATGCCCCCCCTGCCAAAAACACGCCAATTTTCACAAGGCACCACCCGAAGACCTTATCAGCATCACCGCACCATGGCCCTTCGCAAAATGGGGACTTGACCTACTCGGCCCGTTCCCCCAAGGACCGGGGCAAGTCAAATACCTCATAGTAGGGGTCGACTACTTCACAAAGTGGATCGAAGCTGAACCTTTAGCCACCATTACGGCTCAGAAAAGCCGCAAATTCCTATACAAAAACATTGTCACAAGGTTTGGAGTCCCCTACTCCATTACAACAGACAATGGAACACAGTTCACGGACACAAGTTTTCAGAACTTGGTGGCCGAACTAAAAATCAAACAGCAATTCACCTCAGTCGAGCACCCACAAGCCAACGGACAAGTAGAGGCCGCAAATAAAGTCATCTTGGCCGGGTTAAAACGAAGACTCCAAGAGGCCAAAGGGGCATGGGCCGAGGAGCTCCCCCAGGTATTATGGGCATATCGGACAACTCCACACTCTACAACGGGAGAATCGCCATTCCGACTAGCTTATGGGATGGAGGCAATGATTCCTATCGAAATAAGGGTCACCCAGAGTCATCTTCTACAACGAAGAAGGTAACCCGCAGGCGCAAAAGGAAGAACTCGACCTCCTCCCCGAGCTCCGAGAAAGAGCCCGGATCCGAGAAGAGGCCTTAAAACGGCGAACGGCCCTTAGATACAATCAGAAAGTAATAAAATGGAGCTTCTCCACTCACGACCTAATTCTAATCCGAAATGACATCGGAACACAAAAGTCGGGAGAAGGAAAGCTAGCTGCAAACTGGAAAGGACCCTACAAAGTAACAGAAGTCTTAGGAACAGGCTATTACAAGATATCCGACCTAGAAGGCAATGAGCTGCCCAGGGCCTGGCACGCCTGTAATCTAAGACGGTACTACAGCTAGAAAAATTTGACCCGAGGTGTACTCTTTTTCCCTACAAGGGTTTTTTAAACGAGACACCCGGTCAAGTAAGGCACCCCGACCTAGTCAAGGGTAAACACTCTGTAAATATTCTTTCTTTTTTAATACTAATCAAATTTTTCTATGTTCTTTTGTTCTTCCTCGTGATAAAACAAATCCTGAAAAAGTACCCCGCCAAGGCGCATTAATTTATGCTCGACAAAACGCAAAAAATCATTGCCGAGAGACCACACAAGGTCGGCAAGGATAAAAGCGACGAGGTTCAAATTAATGTGAGAAGTTATAAAAGTAACTCTGAAAAAGGCTCAAAGAAGCCAAATAAAAGAGATTACAAAAATAACTTAAAAGGCCGACCAATGAAAGGTCGGACCCAACGAAGGGTGTACTCGACCGCCCAACCCGAGGTCCGAGAAAAAGCCCGAACCCGAGAAGGAAGCCTTAAAACGGCGAAAACAAAGATTTCGAAAACGCTTACTAAAAAGTTGCTATACAAAAACAACTAAAAAGTACGAGCGAAAAAACGAAATCGAGCGCTAGCTAAAAAGTTGTTATCCAAAAAACAACTAAAAAGCATAAAAGCGGAGCAACAAGTCAAAACGGCGAAAACAAAGATTTCGAAAACGCTTACTAAAAAGTTGCTATACAAAAACAACTAAAAAAGTACGAGCGAAAAAAACGAAATCGAGCGCTAGCTAAAAAGTTGTTATCCAAAAAACAACTAAAAAGCATAAAAGCGGAGCAACAAGTCAAAACGGCGAAAACAAAGATTTCGAAAACGCTTACTAAAAAGTTGCTATACAAAAAACAACTAAAAAAGTACGAGCGAAAAAACGAAATCGAGCGCTAGCTAAAAAGTTGTTATCCAAAAAACAACTAAAAAGCATAAAAGCGGAGCAACAAAGTCAAAACGCGAACAAAAACACCGCATAATAAGCTAAAAAATTACTACAAAGTAGCCAAAAGCAAAAAGGGTGTCCAAAGCATTCACAGAAACCATCCAAAAACAAAAGAGCCCACAGGCCGGGCAAAAAACCAAAAGATAAAAAGATCACAGAGAATCAAAGATCCTTTCCGGACGCCACATCAGAAGGCTGCGGAAGAAACATAGAAATCGGGACAGCATCAACGGCACCGTCATCTCGGTTTAAAACCTCCACACCAGATCCGTCCCCGACCAAAGGTGAAGTCGGGTTCGCAGCCGGAACTTCAGGGTCGGACACCGGAACCTTGGGGTCGGACACCGGAACCTCATCCTCGTTGGGAGCAGGAACAATCTTTCCCTCCACAACAACGTTATCCATACTGAATAAGCTCAGATCCAGGTCAGGAGCAAGAACCCGGACCTGAGCCTTCAAATTTTCATACATAGCATCCATACCCTTAGCCACATGCCCTTCTAGCTCGTAAAAGTCATCCTGAGCAGATCGCAACTTCTCCTTTGTCTCCACAAGCTCGGCAAGTGCCCGAGTATAATTCTCCTTCGCCGCCTTCGCCATCTCCTCGGACGAACTCGCCGCCGCCACAGCCGCGGTAGCTTTAGCTTTCTCCTTCTCCAAAGACTCCTCCAGCTCAGCAATCCTAGCAGCCTTCAGTTTACTAATTCTCTCAAACTCGGATTGAGCTTTCTCAAGTCGGGAACTGGTCGCACCAATAGGGGCTTTCTTGAACTCCCGGGCAATAGCGGCATGAAGACTAGCCACCGGACACAGCTCCGCGCCATATACTGAAAATGGTGCTCCATAGACACATCATCAGTAGAAATAAAAGTCTGAGGGAGAATATGCTGTTCAACCCAACCAAGAGCATCGAAATCCTTGTCATTAAAACCCGCAGGCTCTTGAGAGGTCTTCTGTTTCTTGGGAGGAGGACCCGGGGACGAAAGAGGAGAAGAGGTAGCAGGTCCAGAGGTCGGAGGATCTTGATTCATAGCTCGGAACTGGGGAGTCGGAATAGTTTTTGACCGAGTAGTAACACCCACAGTAGTCTTCTCAGGAGAAGATCGGGCAGAAGCCCCCCGGCCTCAATATTCCGAGCAGCCACAGACTTCTTCGTCCGACGAAGGAACTTCATGGAATCCGCCTGAGAAGACATCTCTGCAGAAATAAAAGAAAAGGATTACCACAACAGAAATTCCACCAAAACAAGCAAAGCCAAAAATACTAAAAAAGATGAATCTCGGAGAGGTCGGGAACTACCTAACTCGGAACGGAGAAGGCTTGGATCTCCCAACATTTTCTTCGTGTCCAAGTGAGGTGCCCGACCCCATAAATTGCTCACCACACCCACAAAAGCCTGCTCCACCTCATCTAGACTCTCAAAAGTATACTTAGTAGACACTACATTCTCCTGCCAACAAAGAGGAAAAGAAGGCTCCCCACTCTCATCTAGAAAGAAAGGTCGGACATCTCCAGTAGCCCGGACCTTGAAATAAAAGTTCTTAAAATCATGAAAGGACTCATCATACAGGGTACAAAACTTCCTTCCCTGGTTAGCCCTAAAAGAGACCCAAGATACCTTCCCTCCACCCGACCCCGGCTTCGTCAACACAAACAAATAGGAAAAAAGAGAAATAGAGGGAGGGACCCCCAAAAACTGACACAAAAGTTGAAACAGCTTTAAAAATGCCCATGAATTTGGATGGAGCTGCGTAGGGGCAACGTTACAAGACCACAACACCTCGGACTCCAGGTCGGTAAAAGGAAGTCGGACACCCAGCTTAGAGAAAAAACAATCATAAGCATAAAAGAAGAGCTTCTCGGAACTCTCTAAAGGCGGGAAGCACACTCTCTCCTCGGAATCCGGGGCCACTAGTTCATAATCCCTCTCAGACTCTCTATTTTCACATATGCTACTGTGCCTACGGAACCTAGCTAAATACTCAGAATCTACCACAGAAGGGACTCTTAGAGGAAGAGGGTCTACCCAACCAAGACCCCGTGGAATCTTAGTCGACATCGCCTGAAGAACCTTTCGAGACATTAAAATTCCTACCTACAAAGAAGAATACAACAGCAAGCAAAAATCATGTAAAGAAGAAAGCAAAAACCCGGAGCGAAAACACCAGAGAACAAAAAAAGAGCCCCCCCCCATATACAAACAACAGCAGTGGCGGCGCCTCTTTTTGGGGCAACCCAGGCATAAAGAAAAAGAAACAAAACAAAGAGCCACACAAAGAACAAAAGCATATGATCACAAGAAAGGAAAAATATGGGAAAACAAACCTGGAAAAAGAAACGAAGGCGAAAAAGCTCCGAAACAAGAAGAAACGAAGACGAAGAGCTCCGAAACAAGGAGAACAAGACGGCGGCACAGAGGAAACCCCGGAAAAGCACACAGAAAGATTCAGGGAAGCAGAGTAAAAAGAAGAAGCAGTGCTCGAAAAGGATAGAGAGAAAAATGCAGAGAAAGAGGAAAAGGGGCAAATAAATAAAGCCTCCACAGAGCCCGAACGGAAATCGAGGAAAAACGGTAAAATGCAATAAATGCAGGAAACGGTCATTTTGAAATTTAAAAACTACTATGCCCGAGCTCGACCTCCCAAAAAGGACGAACTCGGGCAGGGGCACTGTTCATACCCTGACCGAGCTCCTCCAAACTCGGCAAATTCACAAAAGGTCCGACCTCGTCCAAGGCTCACGCCTTAAGGTCGGACCTCGGACAAAGAGCAAAGAAGGCCCATCACAAAGGAACACAGCCCAAAACCTAAAAGCCGAAAAGGCCTAGGAAAGGCGGTTCCACAAAGATAGGGATAAAACTCCCAAAAAGATAAGATAAGATAAGAATATCTTATCCAGGGAAGATCACGGCCAACTACTATAAATACACTGGAGCACCCAGGTATGACATTCATTCCACATCTACACATATCTGCTTGGACCCATGCTAACTTAAGCATCGGAGTGTCATTGCAGGTACAACCACCAACCACTCTGCATATCAAGCTCGGGTCCCTGAACCCCCACCTCGGGCCTCTCCAGACGACCGAGCTACACGTTTCAGGTAACCCCCGGAACAATTACTTTTTATAAAAAATTAAAGATTAAACAATTAATTTTTAAAAATGTTATATATTATTTTATATTTTTTTATAAAATTAATACATAGTTTTTACTAATAATCAAGTTTTAAATGTTGACTAAAAATTAATTTTTTAAATTAAAAAAATTAATTGTTAAACATAAATAAAAATAGTTAAAATTTAAAAATAAAAAAATGTAAAAAGTAAAAACCTAATTCTAACCCTCACTTTCACTCTTCTTTCTGCTATTCGTCGGCCTCGTCCACTCTCACTATCTCCATGACTCCACCTCTCACACTCAAGGTTACTGTCTCATTGCAGAAGGCAAAATCGTCGTCGCCATGCTCCCTGCCTGGCGTTGAACACTAGTTTTGGGCATTCAACTTGGGAGGTTGGTCCTTGGCTTTAGCAACGCCAAAATTTGTTTTAAGGCGTTACAAATTTTGGCGTTGCTAAAGCCCATATAACCGTTACATCAATTGTTTTATGAAGAAATAATTTTCTAGTGTTGTTTAAATAATTTAACAAATAATAGTTTTTTTTCCATTTAATTCCCGCTATAAAATTTAACATATAATATTTTTTTACACTTAAAGAAAAATCCAAAAAAATATTCAGAACTCTAACGTAAACTTTTCGCTCGTTCTTTTTCCCTCCCTCTAGCGAACCCTAACCCACCACCATTCATCATCTTCCCTCCCTCTACTAGCGAGCCTTAACGATCACCATAACCCACCATTCATCATCGTACGTTAGCTGATGACAAGTCATCACCCATTTTTCAAGCTAATTTCACTTGTTTCACTAGTCTTTATGCACTTTCTTGCATCCTAAGTAAGTAATTTGGAATGAAAATGCATAACTTCTTTAAATCAAACAACCACCATTTAATTGATGCTAAATCATGAGGTTTGGGCTAAAATTAATTGATTTTTAATGATTTATAAACCTTGTGAATTTAGTGATACTTTGATTGGTTATTTTGATTTCTTGTAGGTGAAGAAAAGAAGAAAAGAAGAAAAACGTGGCTTAAGAAGTGTGGCCAAAGGAAGAAAATGGTGTGGTGAAAGAAGGAGAAGTGTGGCGCAACATTGAAGGAGGAAGCAACACTGCTCTCCACAAGAGCACACTGCCCTCCAAGAGAGCAGCATAATGAACCAAGCTTCCAAAACATCACTGCCCTGCCCTCCATAAGAGCGGAGCACAATTCTATGCCAAGGACCAAAGGAAGCAAAAACTCTGCCCTGCCCTCCTCAAGAGCAATATCGGGCTCCATGCAAGAAAAATTCAAAGGAAATTGTCTCCAAGTGCCACCCATGGGTTTCAAACCCAAGAACAAGAAGGAAAGAAGTAACGCTCAAATACAAGGAAAACAAGCAAAAATTGGTTTGTTTTTAATCTCCAAGAATCGAACACAGCACCTTGGGGAAGCAAGGAACTAAGCGTTACTTTGGTGCCAAGAAAACCAAGGAAAGAGGGGCAGCATGTGCCTCCACCAAGTTTCAAACTTGGGACCTCACCCATTGGCAACAATGCCCTGCCCTCCATAAGGGCAAGGCAGCATTTCTTGGTGCACGGCCAGCGCACAAATTGGCACGGGCATGAGCACTTGGCACGCAACATGGACGCACGGGCAGCAAGGTAAGGCGCACCATGGCAACACTGCCCTGCCCTGCCACAAGGGTAGGGCAGCATCCTGATGCTACACACGCAGCACAAGCATGCCCGAGGCTTCAGGACACAATTTCCCTGCTCTGCCCTCCACAAGGGCAGGGCAGCCTCCTGGAAGCTAAATTCTTCATGGGCTGAAAATTGGATTAAAAATCCAATTTAATTCATTTCTTCACCAAATGAAAAGCCCATCCAAATTCCAAAATCCAAGAATAGAAAGTGTATAAATAGGAGATAGTTTGATGTAATTAGTACCTTTTTTGATTTTTGAATTTTCACATCTTTAGACTTCATTTTCTTTGAGAGCTTGGAACTGAGATCTTAGAGAATTGGGAAGGAGAATTGATCTCTCTTCTTCCTTGTTCTTGCTTGAGCACTTTTTACTTTTCTTGTTTGAGTCTTGGGTGTGAAGAATTGAGGAACTTCTGTCTCAATCTCCATTCAAGATCTCTTTAATTTCCCTTCTGCATAATTGAGTTCAATTCCACTTCCTCTACCGCTGCAACCTTTAATTTCTCTTTAATTGCTTTGTGAACTTGGATCTGGGAAGGCAATTGAGATCTAGACTCTGCTATCTAGTCTCTGGAGTCCTGAGATCCAATTTTCCATTTTGGAAATTCTGTTGAACCACTGCTGCAATCAAATTTCCATTTCTATTTGAGATCTAGTCAATTTCAATTCATCTCTTGCTTTGATAATTATTGCAATTTAATTTTCCTTGCTTAAATTCTGAATTCCCAGTCCTCAAATCCCTTTTCCATTCAAGCAATTTATATTTCTTGCACTTTAAGTTACCGCAATTTATATTTCTTGCACTTTAAGTTTCAATCATTTAATTTCTTGTTCTTTAAGATTCAGCACCTTTTACTTTCAGTTCTCTTTAATTTCTGCAATTCATCCCTCTCCCTTTACATTTTCTGCTATTTACTTATTGTTGGATACAAAATCACTCAACCAATACTTGATTCGCTTGACTAAATCAACCACTGAACTAAAATTGCTCAATCCTTCAATCCCCGTGGGATCGACCTCACTCCCGTGAGTTTTATTACTTGATGCGACCCGGTACACTTGCCGGTGAGTTTTGTGTTGGATCGTTTTTCACACATCAAGTTTTTGGCGCCGTTGCCGGGGATTGAAATAGATTGACAATGATTAAGTGAAGTGGAGGTCTAGATCAAGCACTTTTTCTTTTCTGTTTCTTTAATTTTTGACTAACACACTAACTGTTTGAAAATTTGCCTCTATCAACTCACTAACTGTTTGAGAGTTTGTCTCAACTAACTGCTCTCAATTCTCAAGAGTGATGCTGTTTATTCCTTGTGATTGTTTGCATGCCACAGGAAAGAAGAGAAGTCAGAGAAAAGACTATCATTGGAAAAGAAGTCTCTGCAGAAGAAGAACATCATGACATGAAGCCACCACTCATTACACTAATCAAGAACAATTGTTCATATGACGGAAATCCATTGGAGGATCCTCAACAAGACATATCCACTTTTCTGAGGACTTGTGGTGCTGTCAAAACCGATGGTATAGATCATGACACTTATAAGATCTTGTTGTTCCCCTTCTCACTAAGGAGTGAAGCTGCACAATGGTTCGAAACCTTTCCCCAAGGAAGTATTACTAGTTGGGACGATTTGGTTACCAAATTTCTGGCCAAATTCTCCTCATCCCAACAAATCATCAGGCTGAAAGACGGGGTACATCCATTCACACAAGGAGAAGAAGAACCACTCTTCAAGGCATGGGAAAGATACAAGAAAGCAACTGACAAAGTAGGTTTCTGAGCTTTCTATGAGGGATTGACCCCAGAAACAAGAAAAGCAGTGGACCACTTCTCAGATGGCCTACTCAAAGCGACAACAACTGCCCAAGGAATTGCAAATTTCAATGACAAAGGAGTCAACAACCAACACTCATTTGAGAAACCACAGAATGCAATTTCAGAAAAAGAAGTGATGAATCTTGAAGGAGTGAATGTATTCACGAACTTGAGCAATCAAATGCACTATCAAACCCAGCAACACATGGAGCCGAGAGCTAGAAAAGTTGAATGCCTGCGTTCTGCCGCAGTGAATGCACAATTTCCACCATGGAGGCCCCATTCTTATCTGAGAATGGGAGAGTATCAACATCACGAACAAAGATGTTTCAACCAGGGCAACTCCATGACCACAAACAACCAAAATCACTCATCCAATAATGCCAATCAAAGCCAACAATTCCCTTCTCTTGCACAACAAAACCGAGCATCGTCCCAAACACAACACATTTTTTCCTTACTCCCACTTTTCCCTTCTTCTCACCTCAAATCTAATGGCCTCCTCAAGTTCAAAAAGAAGGCCAGGAAAGGAACCAATGGTGACCGAGCCTCCATCATATGATTCAAGAAAATTTAGGTTCCAATTCCATGAAGGGAGATATCATAGGTTCATGAAGACAAAGAATGTCATTTATGAGAAGGGCCTTGAGTTGAAGGACGGGGAATACCCCATCATGAGGCAAATCACTAAAAAAAGAAGGTGGGAACTTTTATGTGCTCCTCTCGTTGACATTAGTGCAGTCATGATCAGGGAATTCTATGCAAATGCTGTAAAAGAGAACAAAGATAGTGTCCCCTATACGAGTTATGTCAGAGGAGTTGAAGTGAATTTCAGTTCAGCAGCCATCACAAAGGCCCTGAAGTTGAGAATCATAACTTATGCAGAGCCTAGTTATGAGACCAGATTGCAGATGGAAAACAATCCTGATGAGATCTTGCAAGGGTTATGTATGGAAAACACAGACTGGGAAAGAGATTCAAAAGAGATCCCAAGCCACTTGAAAAGAATAAATCTCACTCCTGTGGCCAAGGGATGGTATGAGATAGTAAGGAGATCTATCCTTCCTACTAGAAACGCCTCTTGGGTCACAATCAAACGAGCACTCTTGACATACTGCATCCTACATGGAGGTGAAATCAACCTCGCACAACTCATAGCCGACAGTATTCAAGAGATGGCCAACAGCACAAGCAAATCAAGTAGTTTTGGCCATCCAAGTACAATCCTCAGACTGTGCAATAAAGCTGGAGTAATCTTTGAAGATGAGGACATAGAGAAAGTGAAGAAAGGGAAAGGAATCACCAAGAGAAGCATGGAGGGGTTGAATGAATAAGATGATCAAGAGGGAGTGGTAGCTCCCATACAAAGAAGATCTCAAAGAGAGGAAGGACAAGAGCAAGCTCATGGTGCCATAGACATGAGCCAGCTACAAAAAGCAATTGAAGAGCTATCTCAGCAACTCATGCAAGCTCAACAAGAGCAAAATCAAGGGCGCCAAGAGCAATATCTAGAGCCCCATCCAGAGTACAGGGAGCAATATTCGAGGGATAAAGAGGAACGAGAAGCTTGGCAGCGTCAAATGGAGGAAAAGCAAGAGAGATGGCAACAACAAATGATGACTCAGCAGCAAGAGTTTCAAGCAAAGATTCTTGAAGGACAAAAAGATCAATATAAAGAATTCAAAGAATCATATGATAAGCTGTACTTTAGTCAAGCTAAAGCAGGGGAATATAGTCACAACCTTTATCAATGGAAGAACATTCGTCACACTATTGGAGAAGTTAGATATGTGCAAAGAATGGAGAGTGATGAAAACATACAAGCAAGGTTGGAGTACTTGACCCACAATTTGCCAACACTCAATCCACAGATCAAGCCATTTGAGCAGTGCCAAGAGTTTAATGCCAAGCAGCAAGCAAGGTCTCATCACTATACGGAGGTAACACTTAACAGATTGGAAGAAGTTGGGCTCTCAGGACTCTTAGATTCTGTCTGGGACAGAAGATGCCCTGGTGAAGAAGCCCGAGACTATTCCAAGCTAGGGAAGAGAAAGAAGAAAAAGGGAGAATTAAGCAGCAGCCACAACCATTAGAAGGTGGCAAAGTTCTTTCATACTTCTAATAAGGAGATGCATGTCTGAAACATGATATGCCTCCAATGTTTATTTCCTTTTATTCCATTTTTATGCACTTTTCCTTGTTCAATAAGTAGCTAGAGAAATGATCTGCATAATGCTTGTGATTCATCACTTAGCTAAATTTTGTTTTGTTTCCCATATGCTTGAATAAAAGAGAATTGTTTGAATTAGAAAGTAAATATCCAATGTTGCATAAGTTAGAATGGAAGTTAATGGTGATATATGTGTCTGATTAAATGCATAACTCATGAAATAATTGCTGCATAATGTCATTTTCCTTAAAGTGTGAGCTAGCTTGCTGTCATAAAGGTTCCTATCAGTAAAGAAAAAAATCCCTTGAAAACAAAAATAAAACAGAAAGAAAAGGAAAAAGAAAAAGCCAATGTGACAAGAAAAATAAAGAATTGTAGAACCTATTGATGTGTGGAAAATGATCCAACACAAAACTCACCGGCAAGTGTACCGGGTCGCATCAAGTAATAATAACTCACATGAGTGAGGTCGATCCCACAGGGATTGAAGGATTGAGCAATTTTAGTTTAGTGGGTGATTTAGTCAAGCGAATCAAGTTTTGGTTGAGTGATTTGTGTTTAACAAGAAGTAAATGACAGTAAATGTAAAGGGAGAAGGGAAAAATGCAGTAAATTAAAGAACAGGAAAGTAAATTTGCAGAAACTTAAAGAACAAGAAAATAAATGACTGAAACTTAAAGTGCAAGAAACTTAAATTGCAGTAACTTAAATGGCAAGAAAGATAAATTGCTTGAATGTAAAAGGGGTTGAGGAATGGGATTGCAGAATCTAAACAAAGAGAAAGTAAATTGCAACAATTGATTGAGCAGAAATTGAATTAGAAGCAATAAGCATTCAAACAGAAAGGAAATAAAATGCAGCAAGGTTCACAGAAGAACCCAAAGTGAATTGTGATCTCAGGATTCAAGGGCTTAGGTAGCAGAGCCTAAAACCCAATTTCCTTCCCAGATCCGAGTTATCTAAGCAATTGACAGAAAATTAAAGAAGAAGCAATGGAAGAACAGAATTTAAATTGAATTATGCAGAAAACAAATTGAAAAGAGTTTGAATGGGAATTGAGACAGAATTTCCTCAATTTCACACACCCAAAACTCAAAAACAGAAGATTAGAAATGCTTAGGCAAGAATGAGGAAGAAGAGAGATCAATTCTCCTCCCCAATCTCAGAATTCTCAGTCAAGTCACCAAGAACAAGTGCCAAAGCTCCAAAGAAAGGTAAAATTCAAAAGTGAAGGTAAAAATGCCAAAGTAAAAGTTCAAAGGTTCAAAAGTGTTAAAGGTCCTAATTACATCAAACTAGCTTCTATTTATACACTTTCTATTCTTGGATTTTGGGATTTGGATGGGCTTTTGAATTGGTGAAGAAATGAATTAAAATGGTGTTTTAATTTGAATTTTCGGCCCATGAAAATTCACTCCCAGGAGGCTGCCCTGCCCTTGTGGAGGGCAGGGCAGAAAATTGATGCATGGTGCGTTGTTGGCGCGGAGGATTGGTGCGTCTGGTGCGTTCTTGGCGCAGCCTGATGCGTGAAACGCTGCCCTGCCCGCGCCAAGGGCAGGGCAGAAAAGTATGATGCGCCAGATTCGTGGAGTGCGCGCGTTGGTGCTGCCAGGGGAGGAAATTGGTGCGCCAGGATCGAAATTGGTGCGTGCATGGTGCTGCCATACACACGATGCTGCCCTGCCCGCGCCAAGGGCAGGGCAAAGTCCCTTCCTTCACGGCCCGTGTTCGAAACTGGGCGGACGCATGCGCTACAATTATTTTCTTGGTTTCTTGGCACGGTAGTGAACCTTAGTGCTTAGCTTGCTCATGGTCCCTTGTTCGATCCTTGTGGCATGCATGGGTGACATTTTTGCTTTGAATTTCTTCCTTGGAGAGCCCGATTCTGCCCTCCACAAGGGCAGGGCAAGGTTCTTTTTCTCTTGGTTTCAAGGCACATTTTGTGCTCTGCCCTTGGAGTGGGCAGGGCAGAGTTGCCTCATCTTGCTTAGTCACCTTATGTTGCTCTCCTAGAGGGCAGTGTGCTCTTGTGGAGGGCAATGTTGCCTCCTCCTTGCAATGTGGCACGCTTCTCCCCTCTTTTGCCACACTTTCCTTTCCTTGGGCTACGCTTCTTAGGCCACGCTTTTCCTTTTCTTTTCTTTTCTTCACCTATAATAAACCAAACAACCACTCAAAGTATCACCAAATTCAAGAGGCTTATAAATCAATTAAAATTCAATTAAAATTACCTTAAACCTCATGATTTAACATTAATTTCATGGTGGTTGCTTGATTTAAAGAAGTTATGCATTTTCACTCCAAATCACTTACTTAGGATGCAAGAAAGTGCATAAATGCTAACAAAACAAGTGAAATTAGCTTGAAAAATGGGTATATGATGACTTGTCATCACAACACCAAACTTAAACCTTGCTTGTTCCCAAGCAAGCATCAAAACTAAGAGTACATGAAATGAATAAGAAAAGGATATTATCCTTATTATGCAGATAGCAGAACTTGATCCATGGGGCATTTATGCAGACAATGACAACTCAAGTTATTGTTCCTGTTACATAATACATATCTTTCTTCAAAAGCTTGCTAAACTTGCTGTTATAAGGCTCACTTTTGACTCACTCCCTTGCTAACTCCTCTTGGCTTATAATGCTTTAACAAGCTTATTATTCTTTTAGAGGTTGGGTGTGAAATGCTGCAGCATAGCCTTTGGCTTTATTTTCTTTTCTTTTGCTCAACATCTTTCCACCACAGACACATGGCTCACTAATTCTTACTAGGATCATTGATGCCCAGCATCTCTTTGGATAACTAAATGTTTTGTATCTAAGTTGCTCTTTATTGTGGATTTTCAATTGGCCATCCCAAATCAGTTGATCTAAGTGACTGGGTTTTAAAATACCCCTTAGAATTTACTCATCCAAGCAGATCTTAGTACAAGAACACCAAAGGGATATGTCCTAAGGTCCAAGCTATTGGTGTCCAACCTTTATTCTTTGTTTTTCTTGCCATTTTGGCTTTTTCTTTCTCTTTTCTTTCTGTTTTTGTTACCAAGGGCCTTTTCATTATTGATAGGAGTCTTTGTAACAGCAAGCTAACTCACATTTGAATGAGAATGATATTATGCAACAATTATTTCATGAGTTATGCATTTAATCAAACACATATACCACCACCAACTTCCATTCATACTTATGCAACATTGGATATTTCACTTTTCAATTCAAACCAAACTCTTTTATTTAAGCATATGGGAAACAAAACAATATTTAAAGCTAAGTGATGGATGCAAGCAATATGCAGACTTAGCATTTTTCTAGCTATTTCACTTGCAACTAGATGAACACTTTAGCAAGACATACAATTGTTTCCAGATTCAGAACATTTCACAGCAGCAAGGATTAAGTTTAGATACAACCTTTGAAGTTGCAGCCCTTGATTCTTCCTTCTGTTGTGTTCTCTTTGAGTTAAAATGCATAGTGTCTTCAATTGTTGACTCATGTTCTGCATAATCCTCAAAGTTGCTTGCTTCTCAAGCCCTTAATTTATATGGTTAGTGTGCATAAACTGAGTGTGGTTGCAGGATTTGTTTTGGTGTGTGAACACCAAACTTAATTGTTTTGCCACTGTCTCAGATGCAACAAGTCAACCATAATTGAAACCATGTGTACTTGCTAAAGGTTAATGAAATTAAAGCTAGGAAACAATTTAACAGTTGAATAATGTGTCTGATTGCTTGAAGCTAGAATCATGCAAGAGGTGAGAATGTGTTTTTAAATGATATTTTTGGTGGAACACCAAACTTAGAAGTTTTCATTCTCCCTCAAATTGTTTTGGTGTGCAACACCAAACTTAGCTCCTTGCGATGCATACCAATTATTCAACATTTTTATTGAAAAGCTATGAAAAAGACAACTACCTCAGGTTGGGTTGCCTCCCAACAAGCGCTCTTTTATTGTCACTAGCTTGACATCTTCTGTTTTTGCTTCAAGGAGGTTGAAAATCACAGTGTCTTAGCTTGTCTTTCTTTACTGTGAACTTCTTTCCGGTTTCCTCTTTGATGACCTCTATAGATTCTTGTGGAAGGATCTTAGTTACAATGTAGTGCTCAAGTAACTGTGGGGACACCTTCAAGGGTTGAATATTGATCATCACTCGATCCCCTAGTGAAAACTTTCCAGTGAGGATTTTTTGCTTTTCTTTAGTTCTATCCTCTGCTTCTTCTTGAAAGAATTCCTTGTTGTGTTTTTCTTGGCTTGTGCTTCCTTTGTCCAGTTTTTTCTCATTGTCTTCTATGATCCCTTTCCATCCTTCCTTCTTTGTAGCATCTTTGTTGTTGGTTGGTTTGTCTTCAATGGTTTTGAAGAAAGTGTCTGGTTTCTTCTCACCCATTTCTGCAAAGTACTTCACCAGTTGAGCTATCTGCTCCTCAATTCCTCTCATTAACATCTCTTGGTTCCTTGTTGTCTCCTCTTGATGTTTCATTATTCTCTCCATTAGGATCTCCAAGTTTGTGATTCTCTGATAGTCTTGTAGGGTCGGTTGGTTATGACATGTTGAAGGTAGGAAGGGTGGGTGTGGTGGCGGCATGTAGTGGTTGTTATTGCTGTAATGGTGTTTTTGATGGTTTATGAAGTTCGGGTTGTTATAATGGAATTCCCTTGGTCTGTGATTTTGGTACTCACTCCTTCTCCAGTTGAAATGGGTTTGGGAGTGTCTGTGTTGTGAGGGTTGGCTTTGAATGGTATTAGTGGATGTGTGATATTGATTGCTTGTGATCATGAGGTTGCCTTGGTGGAAACTTCCTTGTTCTTGATGTTGGAACTCCCTCATTCTCAGATAGGAATGGGGTCTCCATGGTGGAAATTTGGCATTCACTGCAGCAGATGTTTCCATGTTTTGCTGTGGTTGAGGATGTATTTGTCTGTTTAAGTCTTTGAACGCATTCACCCCTTCACTATTCATCACTTCTTTTTCGGAGATTGCATTTTGTGGTTTCTCAAATGACTGTTGGTTGTTGACTCCTTTGTCATTGAGATCTGCAATTCCTTGGGCAGTTGTTGTTGCTTTGAGTAGGCCATCTGAGAAGTAGTCCACTGCTTTTCTTGTTTCTGGGGTCAATCCTTCATAGAAAGCTCGGAAACCCACTTTATCAGTCGCTTTCTTATATCTTTCCCAGGCCTTAAAGAGTGGTTCTTCGCCCCCTTGTATGAATAGATGTTCCTCCTTTTTCAGTTGGATGATCTCTCTAGATGAGGTGAATTTGGCCAGAAATTTGGTAACCAAATCATCCCAACTAGTGATACTTCCTTGAGGAAAAGTTTCAAACCATTGTGCAGCTTCACCCTTTAATGAGAAGGGAAATAACAGAATCTTATAAGTGTCATGATCTGGACCATCGGTTTTGACTGCATTACAGGTCTTTAGAAAGGTGGATATGTGCTGCTTAGGATCTTCTGATGGATTTCCGTCAAAAAAACAATTGTTCTTGATGAGTGTGATGAGTGGTGGCTTCATGTCATGATCCCCTTTGTCTGTAGGAACTTGATTTCCTGTGATATGCAAATAATCAGGATGACCAATCAACAACACGCTCGAGAATTAGGTACAGTTATTTGAGATAAATTGTTAGTGAGTTAATAGGGGCAATTTCTCAAACAGTTAGTGTGTTAGTAAGAATTAGAGTAACAGAAAAGAAAAAATGCTTAATCTAGACCTCCACCTCAATTAATCATTGTCAATCTATTTCAATCCCCGGCAACGGCGCCAAAAACTTGATGTGTGGAAAACGATCCAACACAAAACTCACCGGCAAGTGTACCGGGTCGCATCAAGTAATAATAACTCACATGAGTGAGGTCGATCCCACAGGGATTGAAGGATTGAGCAATTTTAGTTTAGTGGGTGATTTAGTCAAGCGAATCAAGTTTTGGTTGAGTGATTTGTGTTTAACAAGAAGTAAATGACAGTAAATGTAAAGGGAGAAGGGAAAAATGCAGTAAATTAAAGAACAGGAAAGTAAATTTGCAGAAACTTAAAGAACAAGAAAATAAATGACTGAAACTTAAAGTGCAAGAAACTTAAATTGCAGTAACTTAAATGGCAAGAAAGATAAATTGCTTGAATGTAAAAGGGGTTGAGGAATGGGATTGCAGAATCTAAACAAAGAGAAAGTAAATTGCAACAATTGATTGAGCAGAAATTGAATTAGAAGCAATAAGCATTCAAACAGAAAGGAAATAAAATGCAGCAAGGTTCACAGAAGAACCCAAAGTGAATTGTGATCTCAGGATTCAAGGGCTTAGGTAGCAGAGCCTAAAACCCAATTTCCTTCCCAGATCCGAGTTATCTAAGCAATTGACAGAAAATTAAAGAAGAAGCAATGGAAGAACAGAATTTAAATTGAATTATGCAGAAAACAAATTGAAAAGAGTTTGAATGGGAATTGAGACAGAATTTCCTCAATTTCACACACCCAAAACTCAAAAACAGAAGATTAGAAATGCTTAGGCAAGAATGAGGAAGAAGAGAGATCAATTCTCCTCCCAATTCTCAGAATTCTCAGTCAAGTCACCAAGAACAAGTGCCAAAGCTCCAAAGAAAGGTAAAATTCAAAAGTGAAGGTAAAAATGCCAAAGTAAAAGTTCAAAGGTTCAAAAGTTGTTAAAGGTCCTAATTACATCAAACTAGCTTCTATTTATACACTTTCTATTCTTGGATTTTGGGATTTGGATGGGCTTTTGAATTGGTGAAGAAATGAATTAAAATGGTGTTTAATTTGAATTTTCGGCCCATGAAAATTCACTCCCAGGAGGCTGCCCTGCCCTTGTGGAGGGCAGGGCAGAAAATTGATGCATGGTGCGTTGTTGGCGTGGAGGATTGGTGCGTCTGGTGCGTGCTTGGCGCAGCCTGATGCGTGAAACGCTGCCCTGCCCGCGCCAAGGGCAGGGCAGAAAAGTATGATGCGCCAGATTCGTGGAGTGCGCGCGTTGGTGCTGCCAGGGGAGGAAATTGGTGCGCCAGGATCGAAATTGGTGCGTGCATGGTGCTGCCATACACACGATGCTGCCCTGCCCGCGCCAAGGGCAGGGCAAAGTCCCTTCCTTCACGGCCCGTGTTCGAAACTGGGCGGACGCATGCGCTACAATTATTTTCTTGGTTTCTTGGCACGGTAGTGAACCTTAGTGCTTAGCTTGCTCATGGTCCCTTGTTCGATCCTTGTGGCATGCATGGGTGACATTTTTGCTTTGAATTTCTTCCTTGGAGAGCCCGATTCTGCCCTCCACAAGGGCAGGGCAAGGTTCTTTTTCTCTGGTTTCAAGGCACATTTTGTGCTCTGCCCTTGGAGTGGGCAGGGCAGAGTTGCCTCATCTTGCTTGGTCACCTTATGTTGCTCTCCTAGAGGGCAGTGTGCTCTTGTGGAGGGCAATGTTGCCTCCTCCTTGCAATGCGGCATGCTTCTCCCCTCTTTTGCCACACTTTCCTTTCCTTGGGCTACGCTTCTTAGGCCACGCTTTTCCTTTTCTTTTCTTTTCTTCACCTATAATAAACCAAACAACCACTCAAAGTATCACCAAATTCAAGAGGCTTATAAATCAATTAAAATTCAATTAAAATTACCTTAAACCTCATGATTTAACATTAATTTCATGGTGGTTGCTTGATTTAAAGAAGTTATGCATTTTCACTCCAAATCACTTACTTAGGATGCAAGAAAGTGCATAAATGCTAACAAAACAAGTGAAATTAGCTTGAAAAATGGGTATATGATGACTTGTCATCACCTATGCACAATTACTCAAGAGGGGGGGGTGAATTGAGTATTGCAACAACAATGAATCTTTTTGCGAAAGTTAAAGACAATATACAAAAGTGTTATTGTACTAGTATTTTTCCAAGAGCTTAACTCAATTGCTAAGCATTTATAAGGAGCTTTTACTTTCCAATAGACACTAACTCAAATAAATTGATCAAGCTTTTCACCAATCGGACTTAAGCTACTCCTTAAGTACTTACGAAGCTACTTTTCGATCACAATTTATTTGCTCAAAGGTAAAAGACAATAATATTGAAGAGATGAGTTTGGAGAGATGCAAACGCTATTTAGAGTGGTTCGGCACAATCCTTGTCCTACGTCCACTTTCTTTCTCAATCGCAATTGAGAAGTTCCACTATTGCCAAGCTTCAAGGTGCTCGCGCAAAACCTTTTACAATCCGAGTCCTTAGTTTCTAACACCTCACGGTATATGATCACCACTCGTATACTAACCCACTCCACTTAGAGATACCTTCTCTAAGATTTGCCTTGAGTACTTAGTATACCTCTTTGGTATCCTCACCGACTATAGTGTTTATAACTCTTGACTCAACCTTGGAGATCACACTCCAATTTACAAAGTGTATAAGAAAACAATTCTCAAAGAATTGTTGAGATGAAATGAGTACTCTCTAGAAGAGTGTATGATTACAAGTTTAGCACTATTGAACCAATTGATGTTGCTCTCTCAAATTGTGTATTATAACACCTTAAAAATGTGTAGAATGAAAGAATATGAACAATATAGTTTGCAAAAAGTCAAATCACTGAAATAAGACTTCAATCTATCTATTTATAGACTCCCCAAACCTTAGAAACGTTGGGGAGTTAATGGGATGGAGCCTTTTTGTCAAAACTAGCCGTTTTTTATGTTTTTGAATTATTTGCATCGATGCATAACACTTTGCATCGATGCAAATGTGTCTTTGAAGCTGAATTTTGAATTTTCAGCTAGGTTGCATCGATGCAAACATCTTTGCATCGATTCAACAAGTCGTCGCATGCTTTGCATCGATGCAAGATGAGTGTGCATCGATGCAAACCTTAAAGAATGGCTTAAAATCACTTTAAAATACTTAGGATTGATCTCAAACTTGTTGGAGTCAATTCCTATGCTTTTGTACCTTTGAAAAACAAGTTTTAAAACCATTTGGCTAGCATCGAATTGCAAGATGTGCATCAAAACATTTTGTGAGTGTGTGTTGAGAGATTTAGCAATTGGTTCTTAACAAGAAGTTACCTAAGTCCTAAGACACTATACTTGTCTTCAAATGTTGTGGACTTGAGTTTCTTGTTGTTGTTGTGTTGCTTTCAACTCTTCATTCCTCAATGTTGAATGTTGGTTGATCTTTCAACATGCTTGTTCATTCAAGTTGTTTGTTGGTTTGTCTTTTATGTCGTTTGTTGGTTTGTCATTCATCAAAACCTACGAATACAAACTTCGCATACAAGCAACATGATTTACAAGAATAAAGGCTGGACACCAATAGCTTGGACTTTAGGACACATGCCTGTGGTGTTCTTGTACTAGGATATGCTTGGACAAGTAAATTCTAAGGGGTATTTCAAAACCTGGCCACTTAGATCAACTGATTTGGGATGGCCAATTGAAAGTCCACAATAAAGAGCAACCTAGATACAGAACATTTAGTTATCCAAAGAGATACTGGGCATCAATGATCCTAGGAGGAAATAGTGAGCCATGTGTCTGTGGTGGAGAAATGTTGAGTAAAAATAAAGCCAAAGGCTACTACAACATTTGACACCAAGCCTTCAAAGAGTAATAAGCTTGTTAAGCAAAATGAGAAAAGAAAAGTTAGCAAGGGAGCAAGTAAGGAGTAAACCTTATAACAGCAAGTTTAGTAAGCCTTTGAGGAAAAGTGTATATTATGTAATAGCAAACAATAACTGAGTTATCATTGTCTGCATAAAAACTCCATGAATCAAGTTCTGCTATATGCCTAATAAGGATATGTTTGCTCTTCTTGTTCATTTCATTTTCTCTTAGTTTTGATGCTTGCTTGGGGACAAGCAAGATTTAAGTTTGGTGTTGTGATGACAAATCATCATATATGTAACGACCCAATTTTCAGTACGCCTAGGACACACCGGAAACTGAGCGCTACCAATTTGTCTTCCTAGTTATTATCTATTATTTATTATATGAGCCTGATTCGTTGTTAAAATCGTAGTTATTTTGCGAGGTACTTTTTTTTAAAAAAACATTTGGATTAACAAACGGTATCATTCATAATCAATTCACAACTAATAATATATAAAACATTTACAAACAACCACACATAAACACATCACAAGTAGTTGACAACATTCGGTGATTCAGCCTTTATTAGAATATAGACTGTTAGTTAGAACGCCCCTAGATATAGCTAGATAATAACTATATACATATATATATATACATACAACATCCCAGGTCCTGACCTGTTCAAGAGGTCCCTAAGCTGGCACCCAGGCTAGCCTAGACTCTATACTCGCCTAGTCCCTCTAAACTACTAAAGCGAGGGAAGGTACGTTCTAAGTCTTCACAACTCAAGTCAGGTGGAACGTCATCAAAAGATAGAACATCATCTGCTACTCCTCTGCACGATCAGACATTGCCATATGGCGTCTCTCTGGTACCTCATCAAGTAGCCACACAACAGGAGTCTCGTACACAGGATTTAGGTTAAAGTTCACGTACAAATGGGGTGCAGACATTGGCTGGTCTCACAGTATATACATATAAACAGAGAATGGGATTCACCCTAGACTCAGAAGACTACCTAGAGCGGAATCCTTTTTGCAAACGGTCGTCAGCGAACTACGGAAAGAAACTCTTGCTTCCATCTGAAGGGGGAAGGGAGAGAGAAGGGGTAAGAACTGGGGAGTTCTTAGTAGGGCCGGGGTTATTAGTTACGTTCATTAATTTTGTGTTGTTTAGCAGACTAATAACAGAATATAGAGAAGTAGTAAACAGAAGACAGATAAATAGAGAAAATAGAGAGAACAGAAAAAGATCACAAACAGAAGAATACAAGAAAGTAAAACACAGACACAAACACAGAGAATATAATACAAACAGAGAAAGCATACATTCATGCAACAATCATAATAGAGAAAATGCACAACCAAGTATGATGCATGTCTAGCCCTAGTGCAGGTAATGAGCTCATTTGTCGGTTACATACCCGCTCCCGACGTTACCCAACAACCTCTGTCTGGATAAGGCTTTCCTGTTGGCAATATCCACTGCAAGCAACCTTTGTCTTGCAGGGTATCCACTGCAAGCAACCTTTGTCTTGCAGGGCGAAATTTATTAGCCGATATACGCCCAACAGACTCACTGTAAGCAACCTCTGTCTTACAGGAGCAACAACATACTCACTGTAAGCAACCTCTGTCTTACAGGAGCAACAACACACTCACTGTAAGCAACCTCTGTCTTACAGGAGCCACAACACACTCACTGTAAGCAACCTCTGTCTTACAGGAGCGCATTCATCTTGATACCTCTGTAGGCAACCTCTGTCTTACAGCAAAGCATTATAGCAAGGTATCCCAGGAAAGCGTTCTCAGTGGTCGTACCACCATCTATCTGACTGCCTCTCTGCAGCAGATTCTTACATAATCATTCTCATTATCATCATTCATTAACATTCTCATTATTCATCATCACTTTCACATTCTTATGCTGTAACTCTTTCTTTCTCTGTTCAATCACGCCATACAAACTCTACAGCTTTTACTTTTACATCTTAACTCAAACCATTTCTCTTTGTCACATTACTCTCTTCTCTATGTCTTTTTACTTGGCTCAGATTACTCTTTTCTCTGTATCCCTCTATTCTGCTCTGGTTACTCTGTTCTCTGTGTTTCTTTACTCTGCTCTGGTTTCTCTGCTTAACATATGTATTTAAAGCTTATGTAAATTTCGGTATGAATAGTTAGCCTGTCCCAAGTATAGGTTCATTAAGTCTATACTGAAACAGTTTAACTTTTCATATAATACCTAACCCTAGTCGCAACTCGAGGACTAACTATGTTGCCCTAGTTTGTTCACTAGTCTCTGTCTGTTTCTCTGTTGTTAAAATTTTACAGACTTTTTCTTCGATTTTTATCTTCCTTTGACTTTTATCTTTCTTTTATCTTTACCTCACTAATATGTTCTTACCACTCCCTAAGTGTTTTATGAAGGTAACTAGGAGAATTCTGCACTTAAAGTTGTCTTTCTAAAGCTTTTACAGAAAACTGCCTTTTCTGCATTATTTTATTATTTTTATTAAAATATTATTTTTATTTAAATATTATTATTTAATATTTTATTATTATTTATTATTTTATTATTAATTTTCGAAAAATAACTTTACTTTAACCTTTAACCTTTAAAATTCACTTTTTACCCCGGTAACTTTTAATATTTATACTTTAACCACCCTAACTTTCAGAAATTACCAAATAACCCCTTAAACACCAAAATAATTACTTCCTTGCCCTTTCTAAGATCTAAAAGGTGTTCTTCAATGTTCTTCACCACACTCAAAGTGTTCTTCATGTTCTTCATATATTCTTCAAATTCTTTCTCTGTTTTTACCCGTTTTTCAGTCTTTTCAGCAACCGATTTTTACCAAAATTAAAAATAAATTCCCAGCCACTAAAACCCCATCTTTTCCACATGATTTCATCACAAATTGAACCTCAATTTAAGCCTAGGGTTTCGTTTTTCCAGCTGCTCCAAGAACGTGAACATAAAGCTTGAATTTCATCAAATTTCATCAAAATTTCACCAAATTTTCACCAAGAATCAATCATATATGCAACCAATTTTTAGCACAGCCAATTTATACAACTTTCACACAAATCAAACACAAATAATCAAGATTAATTTCGTGACACCCTACCTGGTTTTGCTGCTCCTAATTCAATCAAACTTTCAGGTGGTCCTTAAGCACTTTTTCCTCCTAAAACACATCAAGAAAACACATATTTACCCATGTTTCCTTGAAACCGAATTGAAGAGGGAGGGAGACAGCCATCTCACCTTATTTCCAGCCTTGATAAGTCACATGGTTATGTAGAGGAAGAAGAGAGGATCATTTTGGTGAAATCGGAATTTTGATTTGAGTTTTAGTTCAGAAGAAATCAAGCTTTGAAGATTTATGAACCAAGAACTTTCTCTCCTTTTTCTCTTGGTGATTTTCGGCCACAATGAGCAAATGAGGCAGCCTTGGGGGTTTTGGGGGTGTAGGGTGAGTTGTGATTGGTTGGCTTGGAGGTGGATTAAAATAATATTAAAATATCTCAGGTGTATAACTACTAAAACTAGGTGTATCGGAACACTTGCAAAAACATCTCTAAAAATTATTTTCTGAGCTACTAGCATAAATGACACTAGTAACATATTTATTATGAGAATAAAACATGAATGATGAGGCCTTAGCATTGCTAAAGTCATCAGAGAGTGCTGGTGCTAAGCTGCACCAGTAAACCGTAAACCCGGTTAAACTGATTTTCTGTTTTTAACAAAAACCCACTAGCTAACCTTATAATATCATTCAAGAATTTTCTAATACTAATATAATGATAATATTATACTATTATCTCTCTCCTCTCATGAATCGAGTCCGGTTCGTCAAACAGAGACTATTTACGAAAATCAGAATCAAAACTGCCAACCGATACGGTTCAAAAACTAGGTTCTTCGCGATTGCATTATCGAGCTTGCCTTGGAAAAGTTCTAGCTTAAAGATGACATAATGACAATGAGGATTGAGATACTTGATGATATATCAAAGGTTCTCCTTTTACCGATCCTCCGGAGTTCTCCGTATCTTTAGAAAAGATCTCACGTACTCAAAAATTAGGGTTGTTACATTCTACCCTCCTAAAAGAAAATTTTGCCCTCAAAATTTCAGCCGCATGCAAGAATCCATCTTCAAGCAGTCTATTTCCTTCAAGCCATCCTGACGAAGATATCAGTTCGTTCCTTACAGCATCTAAATATCACATAGCCATGGCCATGGAGATCATAACAGCTATAAGAATAGTTGTGCCTGACATGAATTTGTCGTTCGGAACTCGGTTAAACCATGCCTATTCACAGTCATTGAGGTCTTATCCGCACCAAACAATCAGTATTAAGGTGATCAGTCTTAACACTTCAAGTCAAGTGTGAACATTCCCAAAATGAGCACTCATAGACATTCATGCCCAATGTATCTTAAAGATACCCTAACAGCATGAGACACACAAGCAGAGTATGCAATGAAGCATAGTCAGTCCACTCCCCAGGCTCTACTGGGAACGAACTGCTCTGATACCAAATTGTAACGACCCAATTTTCAGTACGCCTAGGACACACCGGAAACTGAGCGCTACCAATTTGTCTTCCTAGTTATTATCTATTATTTATTATATGAGCCTGATTCGTTGTTAAAATCGTAGTTATTTCGCGAGGTACTTTTTTTTAAAAAAACATTTGGATTAACAAACGGTATCATTCATAATCAATTCACAACTAATAATATATAAAACATTTACAAACAACCACACATAAACACATTACAAGTAGTTGACAACATTCGGTGATTCAGCCTTTATTAGAATATAGACTGTTGGTTAGAACGCCCCTAGATATAGCTAGATAATAACTATATACATATATATACATACAACATCCCAGGTCCTGACCTGTTCAAGAGGTCCCTAAGCTGGCACCCAGGCTAGCCTAGACTCTATACTCGCCTAGTCCCTCTAAACTACTAAAGCGAGGGAAGGTACGTTCTAAGTCTTCACAACTCAAGTCAGGTGGAACGTCATCAAAAGATAGAACATCATCTGCTACTCCTCTGCACGATCAGACATTGCCATATGGCGTCTCTCTGGTACCTCATCAAGTAGCCACACAACAGGAGTCTCGTACACAGGATTTAGGTTAAAGTTCACGTACAAATGGGGTGCAGACATTGGCTGGTCTCACAGTATATACATATAAACAGAGAATGGGATTCACCCTAGACTCAGAAGACTACCTAGAGCGGAATCCTTTTTGCAAACGGTCGTCAGCGAACTACGGAAAGAAACTCTTGCTTCCATCTGAAGGGGGAAGGGAGAGAGAAGGGGTAAGAACTGGGGAGTTCTTAGTAGGGCCGGGGTTATTAGTTACGTTTATTAATTTTGTGTTGTTTAGCAGACTAATAACAGAATATAGAGAAGTAGTAAACAGAAGACAGATAAATAGAGAAAATAGAGAGAACAGAAAAAGATCACAAACAGAAGAATACAAGAAAGTAAAACACAGACACAAACACAGAGAATATAATACAAACAGAGAAAGCATACATTCATGCAACAATCATAATAGAGAAAATGCACAACCAAGTATGATGCATGTCTAGCCCTAGTGCAGGTAATGAGCTCATTTGTCGGTTACATACCCGCTCCCGACGTTACCCAGCAACCTCTGTCTGGATAAGGCTTTCCTGTTGGCAATATCCACTGCAAGCAACCTTTGTCTTACAGGGTATCCACTGCAAGCAACCTTTGTCTTGCAGGGCGAAACTTATTAGCCGATATACGCCCAACAGACTCACTGTAAGCAACCTCTGTCTTACAGGAGCAACAACATACTCACTGTAAGCAACCTCTGTCTTACAGGAGCAACAACACACTCACTGTAAGCAACCTCTGTCTTACAGGAGCCACAACACACTCACTGTAAGCAACCTCTGTCTTACAGGAGCACATTCATCTTGATACCTCTGTAAGCAACCTCTGTCTTACAGCAAAGCATTATAGCAAGGTATCCCAGGAAAGCGTTCTCAGTGGTCGTACCACCATCTATCTGACTGCCTCTCTGCAGCAGATTCTTACATAATCATTCTCATTATCATCATTCATTAACATTCTCATTATTCATCATCACTTTGACATTCTTATGCTGTAACTCTTTCTTTCTCTGTTCAATCACGCCATACAAACTCTACAGCTTTTACTTTTACATCTTAACTCAAACCATTTCTCTTTGTCACATTACTCTCTTCTCTATGTCTTTTTACTTGGCTCAGATTACTCTTTTCTCTGTATCCCTCTATTCTGCTCTGGTTACTCTGTTCTCTGTGTTTCTTTACTCTGCTCTGGTTTCTCTGCTTAACATATGTATTTAAAGCTTATGTAAATTTCGGTATGAATAGTTAGCCTGTCCCAAGTATAGGTTCATTAAGTCTATACTGAAACAGTTTAACTTTTCATATAATACCTAACCCTAGTCGCAACTCGAGGACTAACTATGTTGCCCTAGTTTGTTCACTAGTCTCTGTCTGTTTCTCTGTTGTTAAAATTTTACAGACTTTTTCTTCGATTTTTATCTTTCCTTTGACTTTTATCTTTCTTTTATCTTTACCTCACTAATATGTTCTTACCACTCCCTAAGTTTTTTATGAAGGTAACTAGGAGAATTCTGCACTTAAAGTTGTCTTTCTAAAGCTTTTACAGAAAACTGCCTTTTCTGCATTATTTTATTATTTTTATTAAAATATTATTTTTATTTAAATATTATTATTTAATATTTTATTATTATTTATTATTTTATTATTAATTTTCGAAAATTAACTTTACTTTAACCTTTAACCTTTAAAATTCACTTTTTACCCCGGTAACTTTTAATATTTATACTTTAACCACCCTAACTTTCAGAAATTACCAAATAACCCCTTAAACACCAAAATAATTACTTCCTTGCCCTTTCTAAGATCTAAAAGGTGTTCTTCAATGTTCTTCACCACACTCAAAGTGTTCTTCATGTTCTTCATATATTCTTCAAATTCTTTCTCTGTTTTTACCCGTTTTTCAGTCTTTTCAGCAACCGATTTTTACCAAAATTCAAAATAAATTCCCAGCCACTAAAATCCCATCTTTTCCACATGATTTCATCACAAATTGAACCTCAATTTAAGGCTAGGGTTTCGTTTTTCCAGCTGCTCCAAGAACGTGAACATAAAGCTTGAATTTCATCAAATTTCATCAAAATTTCACCAAATTTTCACCAAGAATCAATCATATATGCAACCAATTTTTAGCACAGCCAATTTATACAACTTTCACACAAATCAAACACAAATAATCAAGATTAATTTCGTGACACCCTACCTGGTTTTCTGCTCCTAATTCAATCAAACTTTCAGGTGGTCCTTAAGCACTTTTTCCTCCTAAAACACATCAAGAAAACACATATTTACCCATGTTTCCTTGAAACCGAATTGAAGAGGGAGGGAGACAGCCATCTCACCTTATTTCCAGCCTTGATAAGTCACATGGTTATGTAGAGGAAGAAGAGAGGATCATTTTGGTGAAATCGGAGTTTTGATTTGAGTTTTAGTTCAGAAGAAATCAAGCTTTGAAGATTTATGAACCAAGAACTTTCTCTCCTTTTTCTCTTGGTGATTTTCGGCCACAATGAGCAAATGAGGCAGCCTTGGGGGTTTTGGGGGTGTAGGGTGAGTTGTGATTGGTTGGCTTGGAGGTGGATTAAAATAATATTAAAATATCTCAGGTGTATAACTACTAAAACTAGGTGTATCGGAACACTTGCAAAAACATCTCTAAAAATTATTTTCTGAGCTACTAGCATAAATGACACTAGTAACATATTTATTATGAGAATAAAACATGAATGATGAGGCCTTAGCATTGCTAAAGTCATCAGAGAGTGCTGGTGCTAAGCTGCACCAGTAAACCGTAAACCCGGTTAAACTGATTTTCTGTTTTTAACAAAAACCCACTAGCTAACCTTATAATATCATTCAAGAATTTTCTAATACTAATATAATGATAATATTATACTATTATCTCTCTCCTCTCATGAATCGAGTCCGGTTCGTCAAACAGAGACTATTTACGAAAATCAGAATCAAAACTGCCAACCGATACGGTTCAAAAACTAGGTTCTTCGCGATTGCATTATCGAGCTTGCCTTGGAAAAGTTCTAGCTTAAAGATGACATAATGACAATGAGGATTGAGATACTTGATGATATATCAAAGGTTCTCCTTTTACCGATCCTCCGGAGTTCTCCGTATCTTTAGAAAAGATCTCACGTACTCAAAAATTAGGGTTGTTACATTCTACCCTCCTAAAAGAAAATTTTGCCCTCAAAATTTCAGCCGCATGCAAGAATCCATCTTCAAGCAGTCTATTTCCTTCAAGCCATCCTGACGAAGATATCAGTTCGTTCCTTACAGCATCTAAATATCACATAGCCATGGCCATGGAGATCATAACAGCTATAAGAATAGTTGTGCCTGACATGAATTTGTCGTTCGGAACTCGGTTAAACCATGCCTATTCACAGTCATTGAGGTCTTATCCGCACCAAACAATCAGTATTAAGGTGATCAGTCTTAACACTTCAAGTCAAGTGTGAACATTCCCAAAATGAGCACTCATAGACATTCATGCCCAATGTATCTTAAAGATACCCTAACAGCATGAGACACACAAGCAGAGTATGCAATGAAGCATAGTCAGTCCACTCCCCAGGCTCTACTGGGAACGAACTACTCTGATACCAAATTGTAACAACCCAATTTTCAGTACGCCTAGGACACACCGGAAACTGAGCGCTACCAATTTGTCTTCCTAGTTATTATCTATTATTTATTATATGAGCCTGATTCGTTGTTAAAATCGTAGTTATTTCGCGAGGTACTTTTTTTTAAAAAAACATTTGGATTAACAAACGGTATCATTCATAATCAATTCACAACTAATAATATATAAAACATTTACAAACAACCACACATAAACACATTACAAGTAGTTGACAACATTCGGTGATTCAGCCTTTATTAGAATATAGACTGTTAGTTAGAACGCCCCTAGATATAGCTAGATAATAACTATATACATATATATACATACAACATCCCAGGTCCTGACCTGTTCAAGAGGTCCCTAAGCTGGCACCCAGGCTAGCCTAGACTCTATACTCGCCTAGTCCCTCTAAACTACTAAAGCGAGGGAAGGTACGTTCTAAGTCTTCACAACTCAAGTCAGGTGGAACGTCATCAAAAGATAGAACATCATCTGCTACTCCTCTGCACGATCAGACATTGCCATATGGCGTCTCTCTGGTACCTCATCAAGTAGCCACACAACAGGAGTCTCGTACACAGGATTTAGGTTAAAGTTCACGTACAAATGGGGTGCGGACATTGGCTGGTCTCACAGTATATACATATAAACAGAGAATGGGATTCACCCTAGACTCAGAAGACTACCTAGAGCGGAATCCTTTTTGCAAACGGTCGTCAGCGAACTACGGAAAGAAACTCTTGCTTCCATCTGAAGGGGGAAGGGAGAGAGAAGGGGTAAGAACTGGGGAGTTCTTAGTAGGGCCGGGGTTATTAGTTACGTTTATTAATTTTGTGTTGTTTAGCAGACTAATAACAGAATATAGAGAAGTAGTAAACAGAAGACAGATAAATAGAGAAAATAGAGAGAACAGAAAAAGATCACAAACAGAAGAATACAAGAAAGTAAAACACAGACACAAACACAGAGAATATAATACAAACAGAGAAAGCATACATTCATGCAACAATCATAATAGAGAAAATGCACAACCAAGTATGATGCATGTCTAGCCCTAGTGCAGGTAATGAGCTCATTTGTCGGTTACATACCCGCTCCCGACGTTACCCAGCAACCTCTGTCTGGATAAGGCTTTCCTGTTGGCAATATCCACTGCAAGCAACCTTTGTCTTGCAGGGTATCCACTGCAAGCAACCTTTGTCTTGCAGGGCGAAACTTATTAGCCGATATACGCCCAACAGACTCACTGTAAGCAACCTCTGTCTTACAGGAGCAACAACATACTCACTGTAAGCAACCTCTGTCTTACAGGAGCAACAACACACTCACTGTAAGCAACCTCTGTCTTACAGGAGCCACAACACACTCACTGTAAGCAACCTCTGTCTTACAGAAGCACATTCATCTTGATACCTCTGTAAGCAACCTCTGTCTTACTGCAAAGCATTATAGCAAGGTATCCCAGGAAAGCGTTCTCAGTGGTCGTACCACCATCTATCTGACTGCCTCTCTGCAGCAGATTCTTACATAATCATTCTCATTATCATCATTCATTAACATTCTCATTATTCATCATCACTTTCACATTCTTATGCTGTAACTCTTTCTTTCTCTGTTCAATCACGCCATACAAACTCTACAGCTTTTACTTTTACATCTTAACTCAAACCATTTCTCTTTGTCACATTACTCTCTTCTCTATGTCTTTTTACTTGGCTCAGATTACTCTTTTCTCTGTATCCCTCTATTCTGCTCTGGTTACTCTGTTCTCTGTGTTTCTTTACTCTGCTCTGGTTTCTCTGCTTAACATATGTATTTAAAGCTTATGTAAATTTCGGTATGAATAGTTAGCCTGTCCCAAGTATAGGTTCATTAAGTCTATACTGAAACAGTTTAACTTTTCATATAATACCTAACCCTAGTCGCAACTCGAGGACTAACTATGTTGCCCTAGTTTGTTCACTAGTCTCTGTCTGTTTCTCTGTTGTTAAAATTTTACAGACTTTTTCTTCGATTTTTATCTTTCCTTTGACTTTTATCTTTCTTTTATCTTTACCTCACTAATATGTTCTTACCACTCCCTAAGTGTTTTATGAAGGTAACTAGGAGAATTCTGCACTTAAAGTTGTCTTTCTAAAGCTTTTACAGAAAACTGCCTTTTCTGCATTATTTTATTATTTTTATTAAAATATTATTTTTATTTAAATATTATTATTTAATATTTTATTATTATTTATTATTTTATTATTAATTTTCGAAAATTAACTTTACTTTAACCTTTAACCTTTAAAATTCACTTTTTACCCCGGTAACTTTTAATATTTCTACTTTAACCACCCTAACTTTCAGAAATTACCAAATAACCCCTTAAACACCAAAATAATTACTTCCTTGCCCTTTCTAAGATCTAAAAGGTGTTCTTCAATGTTCTTCACCACACTCAAAGTGTTCTTCATGTTCTTCATATATTCTTCAAATTCTTTCTCTGTTTTTACCCGTTTTTCAGTCTTTTCAGCAACCGATTTTTACCAAAATTCAAAATAAATTCCCAGCCACTAAAATCCCATCTTTTCCACATGATTTCATCACAAATTGAACCTCAATTTAAGGCTAGGGTTTCGTTTTTCCAGCTGCTCCAAGAACGTGAACATAAAGCTTGAATTTCATCAAATTTCATCAAAATTTCACCAAATTTTCACCAAGAATCAATCATATATGCAACCAATTTTTAGCACAGCCAATTTATACAACTTTCACACAAATCAAACACAAATAATCAAGATTAATTTCGTGACACCCTACCTGGTTTTGCTGCTCCTAATTCAATCAAACTTTCAGGTGGTCCTTAAGCACTTTTTCCTCCTAAAACACATCAAGAAAACACATATTTACCCATGTTTCCTTGAAACCGAATTGAAGAGGGAGGGAGACAGCCATCTCACCTTATTTCCAGCCTTGATAAGTCACATGGTTATGTAGAGGAAGAAGAGAGGATCATTTTGGTGAAATCGGAGTTTTGATTTGAGTTTTAGTTCAGAAGAAATCAAGCTTTGAAGATTTATGAACCAAGAACTTTCTCTCCTTTTTCTCTTGGTGATTTTCGGCCACAATGAGCAAATGAGGCAGCCTTGGGGGTTTTGGGGGTGTAGGGTGAGTTGTGATTGGTTGGCTTGGAGGTGGATTAAAATAATATTAAAATATCTCAGGTGTATAACTACTAAAACTAGGTGTATCGGAACACTTGCAAAAACATCTCTAAAAATTATTTTCTGAGTTACTAGCATAAATGACACTAGTAACATATTTATTATGAGAATAAAACATGAATGATGAGGCCTTAGCATTGCTAAAGTCATCAGAGAGTGCTGGTGCTAAGCTGCACCAGTAAACCGTAAACCCGGTTAAACTGATTTTCTGTTTTTAACAAAAACCCACTAGCTAACCTTATAATATCATTCAAGAATTTTCTAATACTAATATAATGATAATATTATACTATTATCTCTCTCCTCTCATGAATCGAGTCCGGTTCGTCAAACAGAGACTATTTACGAAAATCAGAATCAAAACTGCCAACCGATACGGTTCAAAAACTAGGTTCTTCGCGATTGCATTATCGAGCTTGCCTTGGAAAAGTTCTAGCTTAAAGATGACATAATGACAATGAGGATTGAGATACTTGATGATATATCAAAGGTTCTCCTTTTACCGATCCTCCGGAGTTCTCCGTATCTTTAGAAAAGATCTCACGTACTCAAAAATTAGGGTTGTTACAATATACCCATTTTTCAAGCTAATTTCACTTGTTTCACTAGTCTTTCTGCACTTTCTTGCATCCTAAGTAAGTAATTTGGAATGAAAATGCATAACTTCTTTAAATCAAACAACCACCATTTAATTGATGCTAAATCATGAGGTTTGGGCTAAAATTAATTGATTTTTAATGATTTATAAACCTTGTGAATTTAGTGATACTTTGATTGGTTGTTTTGATTTTTTGTAAGTGAAGAAAAGAAGAAAAGAAGAAAAACGTGGCTTAAGAAGTGTGGCCAAAGGAAGAAAATGGTGTGGTGAAAAAAGGAGAAGTGTGGTGCAACATTGAAGGAGGAAGCAACACTGCTCTCCACAAGAGCACACTGCCCTCCAAGAGAGCAGCATAACGAACGAAGCTTCCAAAACATCACTGCCCTGCCTTCCATAAGAGCGGAGCACAATTCTATGCCAAGGACCAAAGGAAGCAAAAACTTTGCCCTGCCCTCCTCAAGAGCAATATCAGGCTCCATGCAAGAAAAATTCAAAGGAAATTGTCTCCAAGTGCCACCCATGGGTTTCAAACCCAAGAACGAGAAGGAAAGAAGTAACGCTCAAATACAAGGAAAACAAGCAAAAATTGGTTTGTTTTCAATCTCCAAGAATCGAACACAACACCTTGGGGAAGCAAGGAACTAAGTGTTACTTTGGTGCCAAGAAAACCAAGGAAAAAGGGGGCAGCGTGTGCCTCCACCAAGTTTCGAACATGGGACCTCACCCATTGGCAACAATGCCCTGCCCTCCACAAGGGCAGGGCAGCATTTCTTGGTGCACGGCCAGCGCACAAATTTGCACGGGCATGAGCACTTGGCGCGCAACATGGACGCACGGGCAGCAAGGTAAGGCGCACCATGGCAACACTGCCCTGCCCTCCACAAGGGCAGGGCAGCATCCTGATGCTACACACGCAGCACAAGCATGCACGAGGCTTCAGCACACAATTTCCCTGCTCTGCCCTCCACAAGGGCAGGGCAGCCTCCTGGAAGCTAAATTCTTCATGGGCTGAAAATTGGATTAAAAATCCAATTTAATTCATTTCTTCACCAAATCAAAAGCCCATCCAAATTCCAAAATCCAAGAATAGAAAGTGTATAAATAGGAGATAGTTTGATGTAATTAGTACCTTTTTTTGATTTTTGAATTTTCACATCTTTAGACTTCATTTTCTTTGAGAGCTTGTAACTGAGATCTTAGAGAATTGGGAAGGAGAATTGATCTCTCTTCTTCCTTGTTCTTGCTTGAGCACTTTTTACTTTTCTTGTTTGAGTATTGGGTGTGAAGAATGAGGAACTTCTGTCTCAATCTCCATTCAAGATCTCTTTAATTTCCCTTCTGCATAATTGAGTTCAATTCCACTTCCTCTACTGCTGCAACCTTTAATTTCTCTTTAATTGCTTTGTGAACTTGGATCTGGGAAGGCAATTGAGATCTAGACTCTACTATCTAGTCTCTGGAGTCTTGAGATCCAATTTTCCTTTTTGGAAATTCTGTTGAACCACTGCTGCAATCAAATTTCCATTTCTATTTGAGATCTAGTCAATTTCAATTCATCTCTTGCTTTGATAATTGTTGCAATTTAATTTCCCTTGCTTAAATTCTGAATTCCCAGTCCTCAAATCCCTTTTCCATTCAAGCAATTTATATTTCTTGCACTTTAAGTTACCACAATTTATATTTCTTGCACTTTAAGTTTCAGTCATTTAATTTCTTGTTCTTTAAGATTCAGCACCTTTTACTTTCAGTTCTCTTTAATTTCTGCAATTCATCCCTCTCCCTTTACATTTTCTGCTATTTACTTACTGTTGGATACAAAATCACTCAACCAATACTTGATTCGCTTGACTAAACCAACCACTAAACTAAAATTGCTCAATCCTTCAATCCCTGTGGGATCGACCTCACTCCCGTGAGTTTTATTACTTGATGCGACCCGGTACACTTGCCGGTGAGTTTTGTGTTGGATCGTTTTCCACACATCATTAGCCATCATCGCATAACTTCACGCAGTCCTCACCATACCATCGAGCCCCAACCCACCTTAATATGAACTCTTTATTTTTAGAAATTAATCAATTAAGAATAATTAAATTAATTTTATTAATATTTAGAGTTAAAGCTAATTAATATTCTTGTGAAATTTTTATAATTGGTTATTTCACATAATTTAAAATTAAAAATTCAGTAATAGAAAAATTATATAATTTAATTTATGTCACTTCTATTATGAATAAATTATGATTTATTTTATTAATTTGAGTTCTTAGAAAATTAATTTATTAATTTATTAGGAATGATTAAATTAATTTTTATATTATATAAATTGAAATTAAAAGTTTGGTAATAAAAAAAAATAAAAAATTATATCATTTAATTTAAATAATTAATATTTTTTAGTTTAAACTGTATTTCACAAAAGTGATTAATATATTTATTTTATAATTTAAAATTAAAAATAATTATTTAAGCCTATTGATATATTAATAAATAAAATTTTATATTCTAAAAATAATTTTTACAGTATTATATTTAAATTTTAAATTATTATTCTATCTTAAATAATTTATAAAATTATTATATTACTTGTATATATTTTATTCTAATTCTAAATTCCCAAATAAAATCCTAATTTAACAATTCCTAACCCTAACATAATGTAAACATACAGAGTCACATACAGAAGGGGAATACGAGAGAAAGGGAAATAGAGAGGAGGAAAACGAGAGAAGAGGGAGAGCTCAAAGGAGGGGGGATCAGAGAACGGGAAGGAGAGGGGAAGGGAGAGCACTGCTGGTGGTGACCACAGCCACCGTCGCCGCTAACCTTTAGGGGAAAACGAGAGTGAGAGAGAGACACACGAGGAAGAGAAGGAGCTCGTCTTCGTTGCTGCCGACGTCGCGCCATGCCGCCGCTGCCGTTCCTTGCAGCTACTGCCGGTGGAAGTAACCAAACAAGGATAGGAGGTCACTGTTGATGCTGCCGCGGAGAGGAAGGAAGGGACGCATGTGAGAAAGTGACGCAACAGAGGAGGAGCCGTTTCTCTGCCGCCGCCGGAATTCCTGGTCATCACCGCCGTCATTCATGGTGAGTTGGTTATGCACTAGCTACCAGAACCACCATTTCTGAACTCTTATTGCTCTGTAACAATCCTATAGCTCAGGCAAGTCAACTTTTTGTTGTGAATCCTTTTTTCAAATTGTGTTCTGTGTGGCTTGTAGACTGGTTATAGTTATTGCTATTTTCATTGTGAATTTAAGATGATTCGTTGTTATCCTTTCATTGTGAATTTAAGATGATTCATTGTTATCTGTATGAATTTAAGATGATTCATATATTTATTCTTGTATTGATTACTATACTTAATCCGAAAGGATAATTTAGACTAGCTTTGGGTGATAGGCAAATGTCAAAAAGGAATTTTAACGCATAACCAAAGGGAGATCAATTGATCAAATTACAGCATACAAAAGTATATAGTACTAATCATTGGCACTATAATCCCCTGTAGTTTAGGATCAAACCAAACTTATCTTAAGTACACAAGTCATTTATGTTTGATAAGAAAGTTATGCATTTACAAGATAAGATTACCAGCCTCATCCCTATCAGATAAGGAAAGGAAGATCATGTTATACATATACTGTATATGGCACTAATTATATTTGGAGATAGTTCATGTAAAAGAAAATAAGGATCATGAAAAAGTAAGAATAGTAGTGGCATATAACAGAGTTCAAGATGAAGAAAGAAATTGGCTTTGTAGCACAGAGAAAAATGTTACATAAAAGGACTTTTTATATTATTAGGGGGTCATTTAGTTTTATTTTATACATAGTAATGGTAGTTCTTAAAGTTATATATAGAAGTGAGTTATGGATATATTTCACCGGAGATAAAAGGTAAAAAAGGATTAAATAAGAGGTTTTAGTTGAAGCTAGCATTCAGTTATTATTTTCATGTGTTAATTAATAGTTTGAATAAAAAGAAAACCTTAATAACTTTTTTAGTCATCAAGTCACTTAGTTAGGGAAAATAAATTTAAGACAAGTTGAATATATATATTCTCTTCTTAAGCAAAAAAAAAAAAGTAAAATCATATAAATAATTGTTCATTACTATTAGTGTTGTATGTATCGTGTTCCTTTTTATTGTTTTTCTTCATTCGTTTTTCCAAAGTCGAATCCATGTGTTTTGGTACAAATTAAAGAATATGTGGTATAGACTTTAGTCATGGTTGATGGATGGAAGACCCGCATACTACGCTTTTAGCTATCACATCACCAGTGATAACTTGTGAACATGTTCAACTCTACAATCATTCATTCATTCATTCATGTCACTCTCTTTCTTTCTCTCCACCAACTAAATGCACTACACTCTTAATTTCCCTTCCAGCAGCCTCTTAAGTAGAGTGCTGTGTATATTTACAGCAGCCTCCTAAGTAGACCAATCCATCTTAAATTCCTTGTTATAGTCAATTATCCTTTTTTGTGAATTTACTTGCATATTTCATTCACTTGTCTTATATAAACAATGGACTAATTGGTAAAAGTTGGCATTCATATTGTTCAGAAGAAAATTGAGAATCAAGGAAAGCATCTTTGTTTAGTAGTATATGGCTTGCTGCCACCAGAAACTCGAACAAGGCAGGTGTGGACTCTTACCTAAGTTTTAATTTCCCTGTTGCCTTTAACTTGTTTCATGGAAATCTGATATTTGAATTTAAAGTTTTACTCTCTCTTTCCATACAAAAATTTATGCTATTTGTTTTCTTTTTTCGAAAACTTTACGTGTGTCAATAATTGACAATAAATATTATGCTAACCAGAATCAGTTGTGGTCCAGTGTTATTTATAATGGATTGTATTTGGATGCCAACCCTTAAGGATTTTCTGAGTTGAAAATTTAATTAGGACTTCAGGCAAGCATGTTCAATGATGCAACAAGTGAGTTTGATGTTCTAGTGGCCAGTGATGCCATCGGAATGGGTCTTAATTTATACATATCTAGGATCATATTTTCAACGTTGAAGAAGTTTGATGGTTTTGAATTTTGGGACTTGACTGTATCTGAAATAAAACAGAGTGCAGGTAACACAAGATTCAACTAAGTAGATAGACACCTTTTTGAAAAAAAAGAAAAAATAAAGTCAAGAAATGTATTTTATGTTATGTTTTTAGAAATTAATCAAATTATATTTTTATATTCTATTCAAATTTGGAGACTTGGATATTTGAATCTTATTTTTTTCCTGGGTTTTTGGATGCATATTATTGTAGGGAGAGTTGGTAGATATGGGTCAAATTTTCCTGTTGGAGAAGTAACATGCATAGATGCAGAGGATCTACCCTTGCTTAATTCATCTTTAAACTCCCGATCACCCACTTTAAAGGTAACTTGACTTTGATCACCCTATATGTATGTGTTCCTAGACCAAAAAAGTTGATGAAGAAGAAAAAATGAACAAGAAGACTCACTTTAAGTATGAATCACTTTATGTCAAGCCTTTTGTTGATAACTTGATATGAATAAATTTCATTTCAAGACTTCAATTTTGATGATTTATGTTTTAACACTTATTCTGATGTAGTGTGCTGGATTACTTCCTACTTCAAACTTTTCTATTTTTGTTTTATTTACAGGAAAACCATGTTGAAGGGAAAAATGAACTTAATTAAGGTCACAAATTTTGAAGAGCAAATGTTAGCAAGTAAAAGTCATGAACTTGTAGCATGATGACGATAAACCTACTTGCTACTTAGCTATTTCAACACTCTTTTGTTATTGTATTTTTCGCAAAATTAGATGATATAGTTTGAGGTTGTTATGACTTAGGCTAGTACTATAGTATTTTTTAAAAACGATGATGATAATTAAAAGTAGTTACGACTTAGACTAGTATTATGGTATTTTGCAATGATGATTTAATGTGATTGTGGATCTTATGGAATACTTTATAAATCAAATTTGATGGTAAATGTTCAATTAGTTTTCTTTAGTAATTTGATTCAAATAGTTAAAGTTATTTATTGATATTAAATTAAAAAAGTTGGAACTAATTTCATTCATGAGAAAACTATTGTAAATAAAAAATTATATATTATAAAAATCGTTGTTAAAGGTCACAAAAGGCAATGGTGTTAAAACCGTTGTCAAAGACGACTACAAAATTGCAATGGTATTAAAGCCGTTGCCAAAAAACGACACCGATAGTAACGCTTTAAAACCGTTGGCTTTGTGAATAACAAAATGACAACAGTTTGAAACCGTTGCCTATTTAGTTATAGTTTTAAAACGTTACATTATGAACGAGAACGGTTCTAAACCGTTGCTTATTCAGTAACGGTTTTAAACCGTTCTTTAAAAATTTCTTTCAAAACTGTTGTCTATGCCAATAAGTATGGCAACGGTTTTCTTGTTACCGTTGCCTTAGGTAAAAAACCGTTGCCTATGAGCATTGGCAACGGCCGCATATACCACAGTTCAAAAACCATTGCCAAAGCATTGCCTAAGATTTTAAGAACGGTTTTTCGATCTATGGCAACAGTTTTTGACCGTTGTGAAAACCCTTATTTGTTGTAGTGTTGGGCATTAAACGCCCCCTACTTGGCGTTTAATGCCAGGGTTGGTAGTTATTCTAGAAAAGAAGTATAGACTATTAAATATTGCTGGAAAGCTCTGGAAGTTAGCTTTCCAACGCCATTAAGATTGTGCCAATCAAACCTCTATAGCTCAAGACATGCTCTTTGGAATGCACGGAGGTCAGGATTGACAGGATATGCTATCCTTTCTTTGTCTCTGAACAAGATTCTGCCAAATTCGCCCAAAATTCACCTAAAATGATAAAAATAACACAAAAACTTAAAGCAGCATCCAAAGATAAATTTTGCACCAAATCCTTGGCTGGGGATGAGCTAGGGATTCCTTTCCTTGTTACAACCACAACTATAATAATTGTAATGGATTAATCTCACTAAGTTGACTCTCACATCGAAGAGTAAGTTAAGTAAGCATAATTGTTCTTAATCCACAAATCCTAACTCACTTGCTAATTACCTTAGCAACAAGTTACTGTTAGTGGAACAATAACAATTAACAATCTAAGAATTATCACTAAATGTTGAACATTCCAACTCTTGGAACCCAATTGCTTATTTTCCCCAAGCCAAGAGGTGAAAATTTAGCCCATAATTAAAATTGACATTTCCACAAACACTTGGTGGGCATAAACACTAAACATGGGAATATTGAGAAAATGCTTGAAACTATAAGCAACAAATGATCAAAAGCAACAATAGCAACTCAACCAAGCATATAACAATCATCAATCATCAAAATTATCAACAAAAGATCAAAATTGCAAAAGGTATATATATTAACACAAACTTTAACTACAAGAAAGAGTATCAAAATTGTGACTATAAAGAGTAGTAATTAAGAGACACTTACAATAGAGGCTAGCAAAATCCAATATAAAAAATGGAAATGGCACTTGAAATGTAAAACCCTAATGTAAACCCTAATGTGTTGAGAGAAAACTTAGAGAGAAAACTAAACTAAAGCCTCCTACTACTACTAAAAACTATCCTAATGATACGCTCTCTTTCCATAATGTTTTCTCCTTCTATTATGAACTATTGGCTTCAGAAATGGGCTTCCAATCCATCAAGAATGTGAGCAATGCGCGTTTTTAATGAAGGCATGTGCGAGTACTTGTACGTACGCACAAGGGGTTGTGCAAATGCACACTTCGCAATACTTTGGATGATCATGCAACGCGCATGCTTCGCTCTGCTTTGGTACCTGTGCGTACGCACACATTGCTTTTCTCTTCTCCTTTGTTTCATCATGCTTCCTTCTCCTTGCATGCTCTTCTTCCATTCTCACCAAGCCATTCCTACACCTGAAATCACTCACAAACAACTTCAAGGTATCGAATGGAAGACAAATGGAATAAAATTGACTAAATTAGGCACAAAAGAGCATGTTTTCATAATTAAGCATAATTTAGGAGGAAAGCTCATAAGCATGTTATTTAATGGAATAAGTGTACGTTTATACGATGAAATCCACTCAATTTCAACCAAAAATCATCATAAAATATGGATTCATCACTCTTCCTTGAGGATTCTCTAATTTTTGGTGCCATGTAGATTTAGAATGCAAAGAAGATACGATATAAGAGACAAGAACATAGAATTGAGTGATCAAACCCTTCACCGGATGTGTATTCACTCTATTCGCTCAGTGTTTAGAGCTTAATCACTCAATTCTCCTTTAATCATATTTTTCAAAGATTTGCAAGTCATCTCACAATCAACTAATATTTAATGCATGAAAACAAATATCATGAGGTCTTTGGAGGGCTGTAATGGGGCTAGGGTTAAGGTAAGATCAATATGGTTAAGTGGACTTAGTGAATTAGATCTTTAATTAGCTCAAGTGTCCACCTAATCATATATCATTCTATATACACCTAACAAAACACCTAACTACCCATTTATCTCCTATCTCACATTTACTTATGCATTTTCTTTCCAAAACACAAACATATGCATCCTTTATTTATCTTCTTATTTCATATACTATTATGCACAAATATATATATATATATATATATATATATATATATTTTAAATTACAAAATAAAAATTTTCTTGTTTTTGTCAACAACAAGAGATGCATATGTTTTTGAACAATGAATGCATGAATATTTACCCACTTTCCAATTTTTTACAATGAATACCCCATGTAACTTCATCACCAATGCTTCCCATTAATTCTCTCTCACACTTTGAGTAACACACTACTCCACCCAAGCTAATCAAAGAAGTAATTCAAGGACATTAATGGTTTTTTGCTTTAGGGAGAATAATATGCTTAGAATCAGAACAAAAGGGGATTTAAAGGTTCAAAAGGGGTTACAAAGGTGAATGCAAGGGTTGGTCATATGAGTTAGTGAGTTTAATATCAAGAATGGCCTCAATCATACTAAATGCATCCAAACACCAAATACAGGACATAAAGATTCATGCAAATCTAAGATCACAATAAAAAAGGAGTTTAAACACACAAGAACAAACTTTATGGTTGAGAATATGTAACCATCTATTAGATCTCAAATCTCACAAGGTATGTTGTTCTAGCTCTTTTTCTATGTTTTATGAAAAGAATACTCCAAGCAAGTTGAAAAACAATTTTTCAATTCAATCAATGGCATGCCCTAAGAAGAATTTCATGAAAATTTCTTGTTGTTTTACTAAACTTATTCACTCTATCATGCAACATGCAAATATTTACTACCATATAACTATAAGCACTAAAGAATATATACACACAAACCAAAAAGAGTGCAATAAAAACAAAATTGCAAAATGAAGAAAGGGAACTAAAAGGTATTGCAAAGTGTCTAAGAAAAGAATTTTACCCCCTCGTTCGTCGGTTGCCTCTCTACCCCTGCTGCTATAGTGATGCCAAGGCATCTTGGCTAGTTTTACTAGCCATTTTTTGTATGCTTTAGGTTGATTTCATGTATTTTCTTAGGAAATAAGCAAATATTTGGTTAAAAATGCATTCATACCATGATTCAAGCAAATATTGTGAATTTTGAATGATTTCATGAGAATTATGCATGAATTGAATGATAAAATGGATGATGCATAATTTCATGATTAAGAGCAAGACTTTGATGCACTTTGTTTGATTGATTTCAGGTAACAAGAAGCAGAGAAGAGCCCCGTTAGTGCCATTAACGTGAAGGGTAGCATGGAGCAAGGGATGATGTGCCAACATTAGTGACACTAACCTTTGTCACTAACGTTGGAGATAGCAAAGGAAGACCCACGTTAATGGCCATGTTAACACCACTAACGTGGACCATTAATGTGGAAGAGGAGGGGTTGTTGTAGCGTTAGTGACAAAGGTGAGTGTCACTAACGCCCTTGAGCCTTGGCATGCCTACGTTAAGGACCACGTTAGTTACACTAACGTGGACCATTAACGTGGGAAAGAGGGACAAGGAGCAGAGTTATTGGCAAAAGTGAGTGCCAATAATGATAGCGAAGCAAAGGAAGACCCACGTTAATGGCCACGTTAGTTACACTAACGTGGACACTAACGTAGGCAAAATCTCACCCGGCAGCCTGACCATGCCTTCTTCAAACAAGAATAACTTGAGCCACAAAGCTCCAAATGATGCGCTTCCAGAAGCGTTGGAAAGTAGACATCCAGGGCTTTCCAAAAATATATAATAGTATGGGGTGGACATTAAGTTTGAACTTCAGAACCTTGCAATATTAATCCCCTGATCGCTAACGTTATTGTGGCTCACTTTTTCCAATAACATTAGCGACTATGCCAGCGACCCCACCCCCTTCAAAGGAGCATAACTTGAGTTACAGAGGTCCAATTGATGTGATTCTAGTTTCGTTAGAAAGCTGACATTCAGAGCTTTCCAAATATATATAATACTTTATAGTGGGCATGAAATTGGAGCACAAACAATAGGCATCTCTTAAGCCCTAAAAACACCAACTGGGTAGCAAGTGTAACGTTAGCCACACTAACTTCAGCATTAACGCCACACTTGTAGCATTAGTGTGGCTAACGGTAGCACTAACATTAGCACCTGGACCTCAATTTGATTTACTTCTCTTTCATGGACCACCCATCCTCAAGCAAGCAAGCCCACAAGTATCAACCAATCAAGGCCATAAGAAGTATCTAAAATAGCAATTTTCATTTAATTGTAATTTGCTTTTAATTTCATTTCATTTTGTAATTTAGAAGAGCCTATATAAGGGCCTTAGTTTTTACATTCAAAGGATTTTTCTAGACGGGAATTATGGAATTGGGGGATTGAAGAGGGGTCTTCGGACTCCCTCCCCTCACACACTTTTCCTTCTTTTTCTTTTCTTTGTACTTTTCATTTATGAATTTTGAAGTTTCAATGTTAGTTTTAATCTTCATCTTTACTTTTCTGCACTTTTTTCTTTTCTATTTTGGTAGAGCAATGATCAACTAACTCTTTTCATTGGGTTAGAAAGCTCTATTGTGATTCAATGGATCAATTGTAGTGCTTCTTCTTCTTCTTCTTTTTTTTCTTGTGATTTTACTAGAGAGCTTTCGATCTTCATCCAATTGGGTAATTGTCTCGAAAGAAAAATTGCTCATACTTGGATTTTCTCTGAACCTTGGAAGAGGAATGAGGAAATCATGCTAGAAATGCTCTCTCACATTGGATTAGGTTGGGGGTTGAATGGATATTGTGACATTTAATCCTACCAATACTTTGATCTATGAATGTGTGTGGTATAATCAGTGACCAAACTTCATCTCTACCCATGAGCAATTAAATCAAGGAAATGGAAAATTGTTCAAGCTTAGAGAGATTGGATTGCCAAGGAATTGGGATCCAATCACTTAAGATTGCCAGGAGATCAATGAATGCATTGATTGAGGAAGAGATGAGAATGAACTTGATCCGGAGGATTGCAATATCTCTTGATCCCAATGTTTATTTTATTTTTAGTTCTTACATTTACTTTTCTTGCCATTTTACTTTTCTGCACTTTATCTCTTTCTTTACTTTTGTGCTATTTACTTTTCCTGTTGCTCCCCACTCCTTAATGATTCGTCTAACTAGAATAATCAATTAACTATTGATTGCTTAATCTGTTAATCCCTGTGGATTCAGCCTCACTCTATTGTGAGTTTTTACTTGATGACAAATTCGGTATACTTGCCGAAGGGAAATTTGTTGAGAGACAAATTTTCGCGCATCATATAGCCATACGCATCACCATCGATGAAAAAGAATGTTGATCTTTTTATTTTCAATGGGTTTTCAAATTGATGTTCGTATCAAAGGTACAATGGCTATTTTCCTTCCCTCCAAAATAGCCCAAATTAGCAAAGCAGCTTTTAGTCTGACATGGGTAGTATGGGTGCTAGGAACTATATAGTCGGCCACAATCTGATGCCAAATACGCGCCTCGGCATTCAAATTGGAATAGGCAATGCTAGCAGGAACAAATTTTCCTCCCTTGCCATATTCCCAGGATGGACCCGGACGATCAATCTTCTTAAGAATAGGAGCCAATGACATCCTTGAATAATCATCATTCGCAAGCAGAATGTGGGGAATCTTCAGAAGTGCTTCTAGAGCCTTGTTGGAAGTGTCCAACATCTTCCCCCGGAGGAATACCAACTCCGCTTCCCAAGCTTGATAGTTAGCGTAGAATTCTCGCACCATGGACTCATTTACTTCAATGGGGTCTTACTCAAGAAATCCCCAATAAAGTGAGGCAATCCGTTCTTGGATAATCTCCTTGTATTTGCTTGGAACCTTTAGTGTCCTATCCCAATGGATTGTTCTTTTCTCGAATGCTTCATATTGGAAGTCGGCTCTTCGGTTAACCAAGACACTTGGTCTCTCACTTTGGCAATCCATGAACCAAGTATTAAGAGGAGGAGTTGTTGGTTGCACAACCGGTGATGTGACCGGTGCTTTACCTTTCTTCCGCATCATAAAAAATGAGAATTATAAACAAAGATTTCAATATTCCATGGCAACAATAAGACAAGAATAATGAGGAGGCACAAACAATGGAGAGAAGAATTAAAATTCTTAATTGAGAAGCTCTCAAACTAGTGTGATTTGAGATGAAACAATGTGTGTATTCCAAGAGTGCGCATGGTTAGAACTCACACACCGGCTAGATAAAACGACAATCACACTATTAAAACAATCAAAGTTCAATGCTTCACAATCAAGTGCTTAAGTTGCAAGTTTAAAGAATTAATTATGGAAACAACCTTAAGCAAGCACCAAATGACTTAATTGAATTCTTTGAAAGAAATGGTTATTGAAGTTGTGGGCATGAAAGTTTATTATTAAGAAGGTTGCACAACATCAATAACCATTCAAGCAATGTGAAGTGTCATTTGTTCATCTTTAAGAAGTGATAATCACATATACAATGTTCTTGAGTTAGAGCCAAAAGATGTTTGATCAAGACATAAAAAAAATTGAACATTTGTAATGTGATTACTCAATTAAATTGCTAAGATGAACAACAAAAATTAAATTCAACTAAGAACAATGCATTTGCAAATAAATCACCCGTTAACAATCAAAAGTCATGTAAGACATGGGTGTTTGGAACTTCAAGTTCAAGAGACAATGAAACGTATTGGTATGTCAAGTTGATCATTATCAAAAATCATATTTGAAGTTGCACAAATAATAGAATATTCCAAACAAGAGATAAGTTGAAAGCATATGATGGCCATCTCATATGAATCAAACAAGAGTGTCATTTAGGCATTTAATCAAACATATGATGTGCATTGTGCAAACTTATCACAATTAAGCTCAAATTCAATCAAAAGTAACCCAACAATTCCAAGATCAACACTTTCAATACAAGATAACTAAATAAAGCAATAAGTTCAATATAATTAACATGAAAAGAAAAGAAAAAAAACTTCAAAAAAATCAACATAAAAAGGAAATAAAAACCTAAAAATCAAAGAGTGAAGAAAGCAAGATGAGAAGATAGAAAAATGGCACTTGTTATAGCCACTGTGAACTCACGGCGGTTAGGTTTGCCGGAGATACACCGGAGTTCCACAAAGGTGAAGAAGCTCTCCGGTGGTAGAGAAGGAAAAGAAAGAGAGGAAAAGAGAAAGAAGAGAGAGAGAAGAGAGAGAAAGAAGGGTGGCGCAGCAGTAATGGAGAAGAAGAGATGGGATGCTGCTAGCTCAACAGGGGTCTTGACCTGATTAACGCCTAGGCCGAGACTTGTGCGTGCACACACAGGTCCGTGCGCACGCTGATGAGCAGATAATTTATACGCTTTTTGGCATTGTTTTTACATAGTTTTTAATATGTTTTAGTTACTTTTTAGTATATTTTTATTAGTTTTTATGCAAAAATTACATTTCTGGACTTTACTATGAGTTTGTGTATTTTTCTGTGATTTTAGGTATTTTCTGGCTGAAATTGAGGGACCTGAGCAAAAATCTGATTTAGAGGCTGAGAAAGGACTAAAGATGCTGTTGGATTCTGACCACCCTGCACTCGAAGTGGATTTTCTGGTGCTACAGAAGTCCAATTGGGGCACTCTCAATTGCGTTGGAAAGTAGACATCTTGGGCTTTCCATCAATGTTTAATAGTCCATACTTTGCCCGAGATTTGATGGCCCAAACTGGCGTCCAAACGCCCACCAGAGACCTTTCTGGCGTAAAACGTCATAACTGGCACCAAAGCTGGAGTTAAACGCCCAAAATGGCACCAAAACGGGCGTTTAAACTCCAAGAAGAGCCTATGCACGTGAAAGCTTCAATGCTCAGCCCAAACACACACCAAGTGGGCCCCGAAAGTGGATTTCTGCACTATTTACACTTAGTTACTCATTTTCTGTAAACCTAGTTTACTAGTTTAGTATAAATAGCACTTTTTACTATTATATTCATATCTTTAGATCAGTTTTGAGACTATCTTTGGATCACTTTTGATCTCTTGATCACGTTTTGGGGGCTAGCCATTTGGCCATGCTTGGACCATCATCACTTATGTATTTTCAACGGTGGAGTTTCTACACCTCATAGATTAAGGTGTGGAGCTCTGTTGTTCCTCACGAATTAATGTAAAGTACTATTGTTTTTCTATTCAATTCACGCTTATTCTTGTTCTAAGATATTCACTCGTACTTCAACCTGATGGATATGATGATCCATGACACTCATCATCATCCTCCCTTATGAACGCGTGCCTGACAACTACCTCCGTTCTATCTGCAAGAGCTTGAGTGTGTATCTCTTGGCCTCCTGGTTCACGACGCATGGTTGCCTCTTCTGACAATAGAGCCTTCCTTTCCATGAGATCAGAGTCTTCGTGGTATAAGTTAGAATCAATTGGCAGCATTCTTGAGATCCGAAAAGTCTAAACCTGGTCTGTGGTATTTCGAGTAGGATCTGGGATGGGATGACTGTGATGAGCTTTAAACTCATGACTGTTGGGCGTAGTGACAGTGTGCAAAAGGATCAATGGATCTTATTCTGACACGATCGAGAACTGACAGCTGATTAGCCATGCGGGAAATCGTAGCGGATATGTTTTCACTGAGAGGACGGATGGTAGCCATTGACAACGGTGATCCACCAACATACAGCTTGCCATGGAAGGGAGTACGCATGATTGGATGAGCGCAATAGGAAAGCAGAGGCTCAGAGGGAACAAAGCATCTCCATACACTTATCTGAAATTCCCACCAATGAATTGCATAAGTATCTCTATCCTATTTTATGGTTTATTTCTCTTTTAATTATCAAAACCTCATAACCATTTGAATCCGCCTGACTGAGATTTACAAGATGACCATAGCTTGCTTCAAGCCGGCAATCTCCGTGGGATCGACCCTTACTCGCGTAAGGTATTACTTGGATGACCCAGTGCACTTGCTGGTTAGTTGTGCGGAGTTGTGAAAAGTGTGATCATAATTTCGTTCACCAAGTTTTTGGCGACGTTGTCAGGGATTGTTCGAGTTTGGACAACTGACGGTTCATATTGTTGCTCAGATTAGGTAATTTTCTTCTTGTTTCAACCTTTATTTTATTTTCAAAAAGTTTTCAAAAATCTTTCAAAAAATTTTTCTCTTCTTTTTCGTTTTTTCCAAAAAAATTTTTGAAAATTTATGCATTATGATCTTCAAGTTATTCTTGATGATTGTCTTTATTTAATCTTGTGATTTTCTTGTTTTGTGTCTTTTCTTATTTTTCATATGCATTTTCGAATTTTTAGAGTCAAAAGTTTAAAAATTTCTAAGTTTGGTGTCTTGCATGTCTTTCTTTTCTTAAATTTTTTTCTAAAAATAAGTTATTTATGTTCATCATGATCTTCAAAGTGTTGTTGGTGTTCATCTTGACATTCAAAGTTTTCTTGCATGTTTTCTTTGTTTTGATCTTAAATTTTCATGTATTGAGTCATTTTGTTGTTTATTTTTTTCTTCATTAAAATTCAAAAATAAAAAATATATCTGTTCCTTATTTCTCATAAATTTTAAAATTTTTGGGTTGACTTAGTCAAAGGTTTTTAAAATTTAGTTGTTTCTTGTTAAGTCAAGTCAAAATTTCAATTTCAAAATTCTATCTTTTCAAACCTTTTTCAAAAATCAAATCGTTTTCATTTTTCTTCCTAATATTTTTGAAAATTTTAAAAATTTATTTTCAAAATCTTCCTTTTATTTTTATTTTGAAAACCTTGCTAACTATTAAGGATTTGATTCAAAAAAATTTCAAGTTTGTTACTTTCTTGGTAAGAAAGGTTCAATCTTTAAATTCTAGAATCATATCTTTTAGTTTCTTGTTAGTCAAGTCATCAACTTCAATTTTCAAAATAAATCTTTTTAAATTTCTTTTTCAAATCTTTTTCAATCATATCTTTTTCAAAACTTAATTCCAAAAATTTTTTTTAACTTCTTATCTTTTCAAAAGTTGTTTTCAAATCTTTTTTCAATTAACTACTTTTCTCTCTCTAATTTTTGAAAACCACTAACAACTTTTTTCAAAAACCTTTTTAATTAACTAATTGTTTTTAAACTCAAATTTTATTTCTTTTAATATTTTCGAATTTCTCTTCTCTCTCATCTCTTTCTATTTATTTATTTATTTACTAATACTTCTCTCCTTCTTAAAATTCGAACCTTCTCTCCCTCTCTGTGTTCGAATTCTCTTTATTTTCTCTCTACCTCATTCTTCTCTTCTTCTCCTCTTCTACTCACATAAAGGAATCTTTATACTGTGACATAGAGGATTCCTCTTCTTTTCTGTTCTCTTCTTTTTCACATGAGCAGCAACAAGGATAAGGATATTCTTGTTGAAGCCGATCCTGAACCTGAAAGGACTCTGAAGAGGAAGTTAAGAGAAGTTAAAGCACAACTCTCTAGAGATGACCTGACAGAAATTTTCGAAAAAGAAGAAGACATGGCAGCCGAAAATAACAACAATGCCAACAATGCAAGGAAGATGCTTGGTGACTATGCTGCATCAACTTCCAGCTTCTATGGAAGAAGCATCTCAATTCCGGCCATTGGAGCAAACAATTTTGAGCTTAAGCCTCAATTAGTTTCTCTAATGCAGCAGAACTGCAAGTTTCATGGACTTCCATCAGAAGATCCTCATCAGTTCTTATCTGAATTCTTGCAGATCTGTGATACTGTTAAGATCAATAGGGTTGATCCCGAGGTCTACAGACTTATGCTTTTCCCCTTTGCTATGAGAGACAGAGCTAGGACATGGTTGGACTCACAACCTAGAGAAAGCTTGAACTCTTGGGACAAGCTGGTCAATGCTTTCTTGACCAAATTCTTTCCACCTCAAAAGATGAGTAAGCTTAGAGTGGATGTCCAAACCTTCAGACAGAAGGATGGTGAATCCCTCTATGAAGCTTGGGAAAGATACAAGCAATTAACCAAAAGGTGTTCTTCTGACATGTTTTCAGAATGGAGCATCATATGTATATTCTATGATGGTCTGTCTGAAATGTCAAAGATGTCATTGGACCATTCTGCTGGTAGATCCCTTCATCTAAAAACACCTGTAGAAGCCCAGGAACTCATTGAGATGGTTGCAAATAACCAGTTCATGTACACTTCTGAAAGGAGTCCTGTAAGTAGTGGGGTGACTTAGAAGAAAGGAGTTCTTAAGATTGATATTCTGAATGCCATATTGGCTCAGAATAAAATATTGACTCAGCAAGTCAATTAGATTTCTCAGAATCTGACTGGATTGCAAGCTGCATCCAGCAGTGTTAAAGAAGCCTCCTCTGGAGGAGAGGCTTATGACCCTGAGAATCCTACAATGGAAGAGGTGAATTACATGGGAGAACACTATGGAAACACCTATAATCCTTCATGGAGGAATCATCTAAATTTCTCATGGAAGGATCAACAGAAGCCTCAACAAGGCTTCAATAACAATAATGGTGGGAGAAATAAGTTTGGCAATAGCAAACCTTTTCCATCATCTTCTCAGCAACAGACAGAGAATTCTGAACAGAGCCTTTTGGCTTAGCAAACATAGTCTCTGATCTATCTAGGGCCACTCTCAGTTTCATGACTGAGACACGGTCCTCCATCAAAAATTTGGAGGCACAAGTGGGTCAGCTGAGTAAAAGAGTTACTGAAACTCCTCCTAGTACTCTCCCACGTAATACAGAAGAGAATCCAAAAAGAGAGTGCAAGGCCATCTACACGTCCAACATGGCCGAACCTGTAGAGGAGGGAAAGGCAGTAATTTCCATTGAGGAAGACCTCAATGGACGTCCACTGACCAATAAGAAATTCCCTAATGGGGAACCAAAGGAATCTGAGGCTCATACAGAGACTATAGAGATTCCGCTGAACTTCTTATTACCATTCATAAACTCTGAAGAATATTCTTTTTTCTGAAGAAGATGAAGTTACTACTGAAGAGAATATTTCTCAATATCTAGGAGCAATCATGAAGCTAAATGCCAAGATATTTGGTAATGAGACTTGGGAGGATGAACCTCCATTGCTCATCAATGAACTGAATACATGGATTCAGCAGACATTGCCTCAAAAGAAACTGGATCCCGGAAAGTTCTTAATACCTTGTACTATAGGCACCATGACCTTTGAAAATGCTCTGTGTGTCCTGGGGTCAGGTATCAACCTCATGCCACTCTCTGTAATGGAGAAAGTAGGGATCTTTGAGGTACAAGCTCTAAGAATCTCACTAGAGATGGCAGACAAATCAATGAAAAAGGCTTATGGACTTGTAGAGGATGTCCTAGTAAAGGTTGAAGGCCTTTACATCCTTGCTGACTTCATAATCCTAGACATTGGGTAGGATGAGAATGAATCCATCATCATTGGAAGACCCTTCCTAGCCACAGCAAGGGCTGTGATTGATGTGGATAGAGGAGGGTTAGTCCTTCAATTGAATGAGGACTACCTTGTGTTTAAGGCTCAAAGATCTTCTTCTGTAAACATGGAGAAGAAGCATGAAAAGCTTCTCTCAATACAGAGTCAGATAGAGCCCCCACACTCAAACTCTAAATTTGGTGTTGGGAGGCCATAATCATCCTCTGAGCATCTGTGAAGCTCTGAAAAGAGCTCACTGTCAAGCTATTGACATTAAAGAAGCGCTTATTGAGAGGCAACTCAATTTTATTTTATTTATCCATGTTATTTTATGTTTTCTTTAGGATCATGATCATGTGAAGTCACAAAAACAACTGCAAAAATTAATAAAAATCAAAAACAGCATAAAAAATGGCACACCCTGGAGGACGAGCTTACTGGCGTCTAAACGCCAGTAAGGATACCAAAATGGTGTTTAACGCCCATCCTGGCACCATTCTAGGCGTTTAAACGCCAGAAATGGGTAGCAATCTGGCATTTAAATGCCAAAACTGGCAGGCAAATTGGCGTTTAAACGCCAGTAAAGGTATAAAAATCGGCATTTAAACGCCCAATCTGGCACCTTTCTAGGCATTTAAATGCCAAAAAAGGACAGCAGACTGGCGTTTAAACGCCAGAAAAGGGCAGCAGCCTGGCGTTTAAACGCCAGAACGGCACACAGAGGGGCGTTTAATGCCAGCAAGGTGCAGGGATGCAAAATCCTTGAAACCTCAGGATCTGTGGACCCCACAGAATCCCCACCAACCTCAACTCACTCTCTCTCCCCTTCACACATCGTAAACACTTCTTTCCCCCCTTGGCCAAACCACTCACACCTCTCTATCTCCTCCATTTTCTTGTTCTTCTCATTCCTTCTTTCTTCTCTTGCTCGAGGACGAGCAAACATTTTAAGTTTAGTATTGGAAAAAGCGTTGCTTTTTGTTTTCAATAACCATTAATGGCACCTAAAGCCGGAGAAACCTCTAGAAAGAAAAAAGGGAAGGCAATTGCTTCCACCTCCGAGTCATGGGAGATGGAAAGATTTGTCTCAAAAGCCCATCAAGACCACTTCTATGAAGTTGTGGCCAAGAAAAAGGTGATCCCCGAGGTCCCTTTCATGCTCAAAAGGAGTGAATATCCGGAGATCCAACATGAGATTAGGAGAAGGGGGTGGGAAGCTCTCACCAATCCCATTCAACAAGTTGGAATCTTAATGGTTCAAGAGTTTTATGCTAATGCATGGATCACTAGAAACCATGATCAAAGTATGAACCCGAATCCAAAGAATTGGCTCACAATGGTTCGGGGGAAATACTTAGATTTCAGTCCGAAAAATGTGAGGTTGGCGTTCAACTTGCCAATGATGCAAGGAGATATTCATCCTTTCACAAGAAGGGTCAACTTTAATCAAAGGTTAGACCAAGTCCTCATGGACATCTGTATGGAAGGAGCCCAATGGAAAAGAGACTCCAAAGGCAAGCCGGTTCAACAAAAAAGGCTTGACCTTAAGCCTGTCGCTAGAGGATGGTTGGAGTTCATCCAATGCTCTATCATTCCTACTAGCAACTGATCCGAGGCAACCGTGGATTGGGCTATCATGATCCATAGCATCATGATTGGAGAGGAAGTGAAAGTTCATGAGATCATACCTCTAGAACTGTACAAAGTGGCTGACAAGCCCTCCACTTTGGCAAGGTTAGCCTTCCCTCATCTCATCTGTCACTGATAAACCTCATTTGTAGGGTTTATCTTGTCTTGAATTTAAGGGATTTTATGACCTTTTACCCATATTTACTCAATGAATTAGCATGATTTTGTGATTGTCTCCTTATTTGTGCTTAAATGTGAAAACATGCTTTTTAGGCCTTTAACTTGATGCTTTTAATCTCCCTTTGATTCCACTAGATGCCTTGATTTGTTTGTTAAGTGATTTCAGGTTGAAAAGGGCTAGGAATGGATCAAAGGAGTGAAGAGGAAAGCCTGTAAAGTGGAGAAATCATGAAAAGTCAAAGAAGTTGAACTCGCCCATGGACGCACGCACGGACCCTGCGAAATGGCCCATGGACGTGTACGCGTGCTGTGCGCGTATGCGTCGGTGCTGATATATGATTTTTTTAATGAATTCGCAACCAACGAATTCTGAGGAGTTTTGGGGCCCAATCCCAGCCAACTTTGGCACCAAAGATGCTATTTAAAGCCAATGATTGAAGAGCAAAGGGGGGATTCCTTCATTCACACACATTAGGATTAGTTTAGAGTTAGTTTTAGAGAGAGAAGCTCTCACTTCTCTCTAGGATTAGGATTAGGATTACGTTTAGCTCTTAGTTCTAGATGTAGAATCATCTTCTTCTACTTCTTTCTTCTCAATTCCTTGTAGTTACATTCATTCTTCTTCCATTCTTTTGTTGTAATCTCTTTTATGTTGTTCTTGTGTTTTGTTGTAGATCTACTTTTGTTTCTTCTACTCTCTTTCAATTCAATCAAGGTAATTCATAATAAATGTGTTTCTTTTGAATGTTGTTGTTAATTCTTTTCAATAATTGTTGTTCTTGTTATCAATTTACTATACTTTTCTTTTGTACCTTCCAAGTATCTGATGAAATGCTTGGTTGGGTTTTAGTGTAGGTTTTGTTCCTCTTGGCCTTGGTTGAGTAATTAGTGACTCTTGAGTTATCTAATCCCTTTGTTGATTGATAATTAGAAGTTGCTAATTGATTTGAATGCCTCGAAAGCTAGTCTATCCTTTAGGAGTTGATTAGGACTTGAGGAATCAAATTGATTTATCCACTTGACTTTCCTCCATGGTTAGAGGTTAATTAGGTGGGAGCAATGGACAATTTGTTGTCACAATTGAGGAGGATAACTAGGGTAGGACTTCTAGTTCTCATATGTTGCCAAGAGCTTTGTTAGTTGTTAGTTTATTTTCTTTGCCATTTATAATTCTTGTCTAAAATCTTAAAAACCCCAAATATAACTCACAACCAATAACAAGACACTTTATTACAATTCCTAGGGAGAACGACCCGAGGTTCAATACTTCGGTTTATAAATTTAGGGGTTTGTTTTAGTGACAAACAAATTTTTGTATGAAAGGATTATTGTTGGTTTAGAGACTATACTTTACAACGAGACTTCATTGGTGAAATTCTAAACCGTCAAAAATCCAATCATCAAAATGGTGCCATTACCGGGGATTGCAATGGTGTTATGTTATTGGTTATTGTACATATGTGAATAGTGTGAATATCTTGCTTTTTGCTTTATTTGCTAGTTGTAGAATTTTGTTTCTCTTGTTTTCTATTAGCCTTTGATTTTTTTCTCTTTCCACTATGAATTCTCACTTTAGCTATGAGTGTGATTACAACTATGTTGTAGGAAGTGGAGATTACAATGAAGAGATGTATCAAGCATGGGATAACCAAAGGTGGGAGGAGCCATATACATATAATTAATCCTCTTGGCAACAACCTCCACCAATGCACTATGAAGAAGAGCCATTCTATGATGCATACCAATCCAATGGCTATGCTGAATCTCATTGTGACTTTCAAGAACCACCACCATATGCCTATGAGCCCTATCCTCAACATAGCCCTCAACCATACTCACAAGCCTCTTTTCACCAACCACCTTCATATGACCTTAATCCATATCCATCCTACCAACAACCATATGAGCCATATGAATCACACATAGAGCCACCACCACTCCAACATCAACATTTTCAAGAGCCACCCCCTCCATATTATTACCAAGATGAACCACCTCTAATATATGAAAATTTCCAACCACAAGATGAATACTACTTTCCACCACAACCTCCCATGGAAGAATACTCATGTCCATCAATCCAAGAGCCCTATGATCATACTCATGATATCCAAGAGGAACAAGAGTCAAGGGATCGTCTCAAGGAAGTATTGGATCAACTTCAAGTAACCATGGAATGTGTTGTGCAATAAGTAGAAAGAGTGGAAAACATAGAACCACCACATCATTACTATGATGAACTACCTTCCTATTATGAACCCTTCTCCCAAAATGAAGAACCCTTCCACCCATCCCAATCTCTAATGGATGAAACCCTTGGTGTTCTTGTTCAAGGGCAAGAAGAGATGAAAAGGGATGTGCAAAATTTTATGGCCGCCTTGGATGCGGTAACAAATCAATTAGCCTCCCAATGCTTGAACACTCAAGGAATTCCTATGGCTAAATGTGGAGAATCAAATGAAGAACATAGCATGAAGGAGAGATTGGAAACTCCGGTGGGAAATTAGGGAAGTTGCTTTGTATTGGAACAATTGGAGGAAGCTAGGATTATCGAAGAAAAGGAAGAAATGGTTGAAGACTTAGGAAATGCGGAACCTCTATGGGAACCTAGAGTTGAAAAAGACCCCTCCAAGAAGATTGAAATTGATGTTGAGGAGGGATGTGCACAACCTCCAAGGCATATTCCATATGAAAACTTGGATGGGATAGAACAAGAATTGAGTTCCCATGGCAATGAACAGCAAGCATCAAATTCTAGTGGTGGTAGATCCTTTGAACTTAAAGAACCTTCTCTTGGTGCATTGGAAAATATTGTGGAGGTAAACTTCTTTCACTCTCCCAATTACAGTTTGATTAAGGGAAAAGGCTTAGATAGTATTGATGAACAAAGGATTGAATTTGAGAAATCTTGTGAAGTGGTGTGATGAGTGGATAATTTATACGCTTTTTGGCATTGTTTTTAGTATGTTTTTAGTATGTTTTAGTTAGTTTTTATTATATTTTTATTAGTTTTTATTTAAAATTCACTTTTTTTGGACTTTACTATGAGTTTGTGTGTTTTTCTGTGATTTCAGGTATTTTCTGGCTGAAATTGAGGGACCTGAGCAAAAATCTGATTCAGAGGCTGAAAAGGACTGTAGATGCTATTGGATTCTGACCTCCCTGCACTCGAAGTGAATTTTCTGGAGCTACAGAAGCCCAATTGGCGCGCTCTCAATTGTGTTGAAAAGTAGACATCCTCGCTTTCCATCAATGTATGATAATCCATACTTTTCCCAAGATTTGATGGCCCAAACTGGCGTTCCAAATCAGCTCAAAACTGCCCGGCGTTAAATGCCAGAACTGGCACAAGAATGGGAGTTAAACGCCCAAACTGGCACAAAAGCTGGCGTTTAACTCCAAGAGAAGTCTCTACACAAGAATGCTTCAATGCTCAGCCCAAGCACACACCAAGTGGGCCCGGAAGTGGATTTTTATGTCATTTACTCATTTCTGTAAATCCTAGGCTACTAGTTCTCTACAAATAGGACCTTTTGCTATTGTATTTTCATCTTTGGATCATTTTTTAATCTTTTGATCAATTTTAGATCTGAGGATCATCTTTGGACATCTAGTTCTTAGATCATTGGGAGGCTGGCCATTCGGCCATGCCTAGACCTTGTTCTTATGTATTTTCAACGGTGGAGTTTCTACACACCATAGATTAAGGTGTGGACCTCTGTTGTACCTCGAGTATTAATGCAATTACTATTGTTCTTCTATTCAATTCAGCTTGTTCTTGTTCTAAGATATCACTTGTTCCTCAACTTGATGAATGTGATGATCCGTGACACTCATCATCATTCTCACTTATGAATGTGTGCCTGATAACCACCTCCGTTCTACCTTAGATTGAGTGGATATCTCTTGGATCCCTTAATCAGAATCTTCGTGGTATAAGCTAGAATTGATGGCGGCATTCAAGAGAATCCAGAAGGTCTAAACCTTGTCTGTGGTATTCTGAGTAGGATTCAATGATTGAATGACTGTGACGAGCTTCAAACTCCTGAAGGCTGGGCGTTAGTGACAGACGCAAAAGAATCAATGGATTCTATTCCAACCTGATTGAGAACCGACAGATGATTAGCCATGCTGTGACAGAGCATTTGGACCATTTTCACTGAGAGGACGGGACTGTAGCCACTGACAACGGTGATGCCCAACATACAGCTTACCTTGGAAAGGAGTAAGAAGGATTGGATGAAGACAGTAGGAAAGCAGAGAGACGGAAGGGACAAAGCATCTCCATACACTTATCTGAAATTCTCACCAATGAATTACATAAGTATCTCTATCCTTGTTTTATGTTTCATTCATAAATCATCCATAACCATTTGAATCTACCTGACTGAGATTTACAAGGTGACCATAGCTTGCTTCATACCAACAATCTTCGTGGGATTGACCCTTACTCGCGTAAGGTTTATCACTTGGACGACCCAGTGCACTTGCTGGTTAGTTGTGCGAAGTTGTGATAAAGAGTTGAGATTGCAATTGAGCGTACCATGTTGATGGCGCCATTGATGATCACAATTTCGTGCACCAAATTTTTGGCGCCGTTGCCGGGGATTGTTTGAGTTTGGACAATTGACGGTTCATCTTGTTGCTTAGATTAGGTATTTTTTTTCAGAATTCTTAAGAATGAATTCTAGTGTTTCAAGGTGATGTTCTTATCATCACCAAAGCTGATTGATTCTCATCAATTTAGCTCTTGAATGCAATGTCCTGCTGAAGCTTGGCTAGCCATGTCTAATTTCTTTAGACTGAAGCTTTAGACTAACATTGCATGATTCCTGGAATTCTCATTAAGAATTTTGATATCTTTATTTTCTTTTCCACTTAATTTTCGAAAATCCAAAAAAATTTACAAAATCATAAAAACCAAAAATATTTTGTGTTGCTTGTTGAGTTTAGTGTCTCATTTTAAGTTTGGTGTCAATTGCATGTTTCTGTTCTTCTTGCATTCATTCATATGTCTTAAGTGATCTTCAAGATGTTCTTGATGATTTCCTTGCTCTGATCTTTAAATTCTCTTGTCTTGAGTGTTTTGTTGTTTCTCATATGCATTCTCATTTTGTTAGTGTCAATAGTATACAAACTTCTAAGTTTGGTGTCTTGCATGCATTGTTTATTTGATTTTAGTTGCATTTTGATTATACCTCATCATTAAAAATCCAAAAAATATTTTTAATTTGTGTTTTTTCAAGTCAATAATACAGAGAATTGAAGATTCAGAACATACAGCAGAGGAATTACACAGAAAAAGCTGGGGGTTCAAAACGCCCAGTGAGGAAGGAAAACTGGCGTTTAAACGCCAGCCAGGGTGCCTGGTTGGGCGTTTAACACCCAAAAGGGTAGTATTTTGGGTGTTAAACGCCAGAATGGATACTATTCTGGGCGTTTAACGCCAGGATGGCACTAGAGGAAAGATTTTGTTTTTAATGCAAATTTTTTTCAAGTTTTCAAAGTTTTTCAAAATCAAATCTTTTTCAAATCATATCTTTTCAATCATATGTTTTCAAAATCAATTTCTTTCCATTTTCAAAAATACTTGCTAACAATTAAGGATTTGATTCAACATTTCAAGTATGTTGCCTTTTCTGTTGAGAAAGGTTTAATGTTTGAATCATATATTTTCTTGTTAGCCAAGTCATTAATTTTTTTAAATCAAATATTTTTTAAATTGTTTTTCAAATCATATCTTCTCAATCACATCTTTTTTAAAAAAAAACTATATCTTTTCAATCATATCTTCTAATCACATCTTTTTCAAAATAGTTTTCAATCATATCTTTTTTATTTCTGATTTCAAAATCCTTTTCAAAAATCACTTGATTTCTTTTCCACTCTTAGTTTTCGAAAATCAATTAGTATTTTTCAAAATGTTTTTAAAATCTTTTTAATTAATTTTCGAAAATTTCTTCCCCTCTTCTCACATCCTTCTATTTATGGACTAACACCCCTTCTCAATGCACAATTTGAACTCCATCATACTTGATAAGTTCGAATTTTTCTACCTCCTCCTTTTAATTTTCTTTTCCTCTGACACCTCAAGGAATCTCTATACTGTGACATAGAGGATTCCATATTTCCTTGTTCTTTTCTCTTTCATATGAGCAGGAACAAAGACAAAAGCATTCTTGTTGAGGCTGACCCTGAACCTGAAAGGACCTTGAAGTGAAAGCTAAGAGAAGTTAAGGCACAACTCTCTATAGAGGAACTAACAGAAATCTTCAAAGAAGAAGACATGGCAGCCAAAAACAACAACAATGCCAACAATGCAAGGAAGGTGCTGGGTGACTTTACTGCACCTACTCCCGACTTTTATGGGAGAAGCATCTATATCCCTGCCATTGGAGCAAACAACTTTGAGCTTAAGCCTCAATTAGTTTCTCTAATGCAACAGAATTGCAAGTTCCATGGACTTCCATTGGAAGATCCTCATCAGTTTTTAGCTGAATTCTTGCAAATCTGTGACACTGTCAAGACTAATGGGGTTGACCCTGAGGTCTACAGACTTATGCTATTCCCTTTTGCTGTAAGAGACAGAGCTAGGATATGGTTGGACTCACAACCTAAAGAAAGCCTGAACTCTTGGGAAAAGCTAGACAATGCCTTCTTGGCAAAGTTCTTTCCACCTCAAAAATTAAGTAAGCTTAGAGTGGAAGTCCAAACCTTCAGACAGAAGGAAGGAGAATCCCTCTATGAAGCTTGGGAAAGATACAAACAATTGATCAGAAAGTGTCCCTCTGACATGCTTTCTGAATGGAGCATCATAGGTATTTCTATGATGGTCTGTCTGAACTGTCCAAGATGTCATTGGATAGCTCTGCTGGAGGATCTCTTCATCTGAAGAAGACGCCTACAAAAGCTCAAAAACTAATTGAAATGGTTGCAAATAACCAATTCATGTACACTTCTGAAAGGAATCCTGTGAAGAAAGGAGTTCTTGATATTGACACTCTGAATGCCATACTGGCTCAGAACAAAATATTGACTTAGCAAGTCAATTTGATTTCTCAAAGTCTGTCTGGAATGCAAGCTGCACCAGGCAGTACTAAGGACGCTTCATATGAAGAAGAAGCTTATGATCCTAAGAATCCTTCAATGGAAGAGGTGAATTACATGGGAGAACCCTATGAAAACACCTATAATTCTTCATGGAGAAATCATCCAAATCTCTCACGGAAGGATCAACAGAGACCTCAACAAGGTTTCAACAACAATAATGGCGGAAGAAATAGGTTTAGCAATGGCAAGCCTTTTCCACCATCTTCTCAGCAACAGACAGAGAATTCTAAGCAGAACCACTCTGACTTAGCAACCTTGATCTCTGATCTAATCAAAACCACTCAAAGTATTATAACTGAAACAAGGTCCTCCATTAGAAACTTGGAGGCACAAGTGGGACAGCTGAGCAAGAAAATTACTGAACTCCCTCGTAGTACTCTTCCAAGCAATACAGAAGAGAATCCAAAAGGAGAATGCAAGGCCATTAACATGACCCACATGGTCGAATTTGGAGAGGAGGAAGAGGCAGTAAATGCCACTGAGGAAGACCTCAATGGACGTCCACTGGCCTCCAATGAGTTCCCTAATGAGGAACCATGGGAATCTGAGGCTCAGAATGAGACCATAGAGATTCTATTGGATTTACTTCTGCCATTCATGAGCTCTGATGAGTATTCTTCCTCTGAAGAGGATGAGTATGTCACTGAAGAGCAAGTTGCCAAGTTCCTTGGAGCAATCATAAAACTAAATGACAAGTTATTTGATAATGAGACTTGGGAGGATGAACCCCCTTTGCTCACCAAAGAACTGGATGACTTATCTAGGCAGAGATTACCTCAAAAGAGATAAGATCTTGGGAAGTTTTCAATACCTTGTACCATAGGCACCATGACCTTTAAGAAGGCTCTGTGTGACTTAGGGTCAAGTGTAAACCTCATGCCTCTCTCTGTAATAGAGAAGCTAGGGATCTTTGAGGTACAAGCTGCAAGAATCTCACTATAGATGGAAGACAATTCAAGAAAACAAGTTTGTGGGCTTGTAGAGCATGTTCTGGTAAAAATTGAAGACCATTACATCCCTGCTGATTTCATAGTCCTAGAGACTGGGAAGTGCATGGATGAATCCATCATCCTTGGCAGACCCTTCCTAGCCACAGCAAAGGCTATGATTGATGTGGACAAAGGAGAATTGATCATTCAAGTGAATGAAGAATCCTTTGTGTTTAAGGCTCAAGGATATCCCTCTGTCACCATGGAGAGGAAGAATGAAGAGCTTCTCTTAAAATAGAGTCAAACAGAGCCCCCACAGTCAAACTCTATGTTTGGTGTTGGGAGGCCACAACCAACTTCTAAGTTTGGTGTTGAACCCCCACATTCAAACTCTAAGTTTGGTGTTGGAAGGTTCCAACATTGCTCTGAGTATTTGTGAGGCTCCATGAGAGCCCTCTGTCAAGCTACTGACATTAAAGAAGCGCTTGTTGGGAGGCAACCCAATGTTATAATTTTCTATTTTCCTTTGTAATTTTATGTTTTCTGTAGGTTGATGATCATGAGAAGTCACAAAATCAGTTAAAAAAGCAAAAACAGAATGAAAAACAGAAAAAAATAGCACACCCTGGAGGAAGATCTTGCTGGCGTTTAAACGCCAGTAAGGGCAGCAAATGGGCGTTTAACGCCCAGTCTGGCACCATTCTGGGCGTTTAACGCCAGAAAGGGGCACCAGACTGGTGTTAAACGCCAGGAAAGGGGAAGAAGCTGGCGTTAAATGCCAGAAATGGGCACCAGCCCGGCGTTTAACGCCAGAATTGGCATAAAGAGCATTTTTGCTCGCCACTTGGTGCAGGGATGAATTTTCCTTGACACCTTAGGATCTGTGGACCCCACAGGATCCCCACCTACCCCACCACCCTCTCTTTTCTTCTTTACCCATTCACCAATCACCTCAACCACTCTTCCCCAAAAAAACCCCTCACCTATCAAATCCCATCTTTCTCTTCACCACTCACATCCACCCTTCATAAAACCCCACCTACCTCACTTTTCAAATTCAAACCACTATCCCTCCCAAACCCACCCATTCATAACCGAACCCTACCCCTCTCTCCACCCCTATATAAACCCATCTTCACTCCTTCATTTTCACACAACCTAAACACTACTTCTCCCCCTTTGGCCGAACCATAAAGCCATCTCCATCTCCTCTATTTCTTCTTCTTCTACTCTCTTTTTTTTTCTTTTGCTCGAGGACGAGCAAACCTTTTAAGTTTGGTGTGGTAAAAGCATTGCTTTTTGTTTTTCCATAACCATTTATGGCATCCAAGGCCAGAGAAACCTTTAGAAAGAGGAAAGGGAAGGCAAAAGCTTCCACCTCCGAGTCATGGGAGATGGAGAGATTCATCACAAGGGTGCATCAAGACCACTTCTATGAATTTGTGGCCTTGAAGAAGGTGATCCCCGAGGTCCCTTTCAAACTCAAAAAGAGTGAATATCCGGAGATCCGACATGAGATCCGAAGAAGGGGTTGGGAAGTTCTTACCAACCCCATTCAACAAGTCGAAATCTTAATGGTTCAAGAGTTCTATGTGGTGCACGAAATTGTGATCATCAATGGCGCCATCAACATGGTACGCTCAATTGCAATCTCAACTCTTTATCACAACTTCGCACAACTAATCAGCAAGTGCACTGGGTCGTCCAAGTAATAAACCTTACGCGAGTAAGGGTCGATCCCATGGAGATTATTGGTATGAAGCAAGCTATGGTCACCTTGTAAATCTTAGTCAGGCATATTCAAATGGTTATGGATGATATATGAATGAAATATAAAACAAGGATAGAGATACTTATGTACTTCATTGGTGAGAATTTCAGATAAGCGTGTGGAGAAGCTTTGTCCCTTTCGTCTCTCTGCTTTGCTACTGTCTTCATCCAATCCTTCTTACTCCTTTCCATGGCAAGCTGTATGTTGGGCATCACGGTTGTCAGTGGCTACAATCCCGTCCTCTCAGTGAAAATGTTCAACGCACCCTGTCACGGCACGGCTAATCATCTGTCGGTTCTCAATCAGGTTGGAATAGAATCCATTGATTCTTTTGCGTCTGTCACTAACGCCCAGCCTTCAGGAGTTTGAAGCTCGTCACAGTCATTCAACCATTGAATCCTACTCAGAATACCACAGACAAGGTTTAGACCTTCCGAATTCTCTTGAATGCCGCCATCAATTCTAGCTTATACCACGAAGATTCTGATTAAGGAATCCAAGAGATAAACATTCAAGCCTTATTTGCTTGTAGAACAGAAGTGGTTGTCAGGCACTCGTTCATAAGTGAGAATGATGATGAGCGTCACATAATCATCACATTCATCATGTTCTTGGGTGCAAATGAATATCTTAGAACAAGAATAAGCTGAATTGAATAGAAGAACAATAGTAATTGCATTAATACTCGAGGTACAGCAGAGCTCCACACCTTAATCTATGGTGTGTAGAAACTCCACCGTTGAAAATACATAAGAACACGGTCTAGGCATGGCCGTGAGGCCAGCCCCCAAAACGTGATCAAAAGATTCAAAGATCTAAAGATGATCTAAGGTCCAAAGATGAAAATACAATAGCAAAAGGTCCTATTTGTAGAGAACTAGTAGCCTAGGGTTTACAGAAATGAGTAAATGACATAAAAATCCACTTCCGGGCCCACTTGGTGTGTGCTTGGGCTGAGCATTAAAGCTTTCATGTGTAGAAACTTTTCTTGGAGTTAAACGCCAGCTTTTGTGCCAGTTTGGGAGTTTAACTCCCATTCTTGTGCCAGTTTCGGCGTTTAACGCCGGGCAGTTTTAAGCTGATTTGGAATGCCGGTTTGGGCCATCAAATCTCAGGCAAAGTATGGACTATTAACATTGCTGGAAAGCCCAAGATGTCTACTTTCCAACGCCGTTGACAGCGCGCCAATTGGGCTTCTGTAGCTCTAGAAAATCCACTTCGAGTGCAGGGAGGTCAGAATCAAACAGCATCTGAATCAGATTTTTGCTCAGGTCCCTCAATTTCAGCCAGAAAATACCTGAAATCACAGAAAAACACACAAACTCATAGTAAAGTCCAGAAAAATGAATTTTAACTAAAAACTAATAAAAATATAATAAAAACTAACTAAAACATACTAAAAACATACTAAAAACAATGCAAAAAAGCGTATAAATTATCCGCTCATCACTATGCCAATGCATGGATCACCAAGAACCATGATCAAAGTGTGAACCCGAACCCAAAGAATTGGCTTACAATGGTTCGGGGGAAATGCTTAGATTTTAGTCCGGAAAATGTAAGGTTGGCATTCAACTTGCCCATGATACAAGGAGATGAACACCCTTACACTAGAAGGGTCAACTTTGATCAAAGGTTAGACCAAGTCCTCATAGACATTTGTGAAGAGGGCACTCAATGGAAGAGAGATTCAAGAGGGAAGCCGGTTCAACTAAGAAGGCATGACCTCAAACCCGTGGTTAGGGGATGGTTGGAGTTTATCCAACGCTCAATCATTCCCACCAGCAACCGGTCTGAAGTTACTATAGACCGGGCCATCATGATTCATAGCATCATGATTGGAGAGGAAGTAGAAGTTCATGAGGTTATAGCCCAAGAACTTTATAAGGTGGCGGACAAGTCCTCTACCTTGGCAAGGTTGGCCTTTTCTCATCTCATTTGTCACCTCTGTTATTTAGCTGGAATTGACATAGAGGGAGACATCCCCATTGATGAGGACAAGCCCATCACTAAGAAAAGGATGGAGCAAACAAGAGATCCCACTCATCATGAAATCCCTGAGATGCCTTAAGGGATGCACTTTCCTCCACAAAACTATTGGGAGCAAATCAACACCTCCCTAGGAGAATTGAGTTCCAATATCGGACAACTAAAGGTAGAGCACCAAGAACATTCCATCCTCCTCCATGAAATTAGAGAAGATCAAAGAATCATAAGAGAGGAACAACAAAGGCAAGAAAGAGACATTGAGGAGCTCAAGCACTCCATAAGATATTCAAGAGGAAGAACAAGCCGCCATCACTAAGGTGGACCCGTTCTTTAATTTCCTTGTTCTTTATTTTCCTGTTTTTCAAATTTTAATGCTTATGTTTATCTATGTTTGTGTCTTATGATCATTAGTGTCTTAGTGTATATGCCTTAAAGTTATGAATGTCTCATCAATCCATCACCTTTCTTGAATGAAAAATGTTCTTAATTGAAAAAGAGAAGAATTGCATGAATTTTGAATTTTATAACAAATTAATTGTTTTGATGTGGTGGCAATACTTTTGTTTTCTGAATGTATGCTTAAACAGTGCATATGTCTTCTGAATTTGTTGTTCATGAATGGTTGGCTCTTGAAAGAATGATGAAAAAGGAGACATGTTACTAAGGATCTGAAAAATCATAAAAATGATTCTTGAAGCAAGAAAAAGCAGTGATTATTCAAAAAAAAAAAGAAGAAAAAGAAAAAAAAAAGAGGAAAAAAAGAAAAAAGAAAAAAATAAAGTTGTGATCCAAGGCAAAAAGAGTGTGCTTAAGAACCCTGGACACCTCTAATTGGGGACTCTAGCAAAGCTAAGTCACAATCTGTGGCATGTATGTATCCGGTGGTAATACTGGAAGACAGAGTGCTTTGGGCCATGGCCAAGACTCACAAAGTAGCTGTGTTCAAGAATCATCATACTTAACTAGGAGAATCAATAACACTCTCTGGATTCTGAGTTCCTATAGAAACCAATCATTCTGAGTTTCAAAAGATAGAGTGAGATGCCAAAACTGTTCAAAGGCAAAAAGCTAAAAGCCCCGCTCATCTAATTAATACTGATCTTCATAGATGTTTTTGGAATTCATTGCATATTCTCGTCTTTTTATCTTATTTGATTTTCAGTTGCTTGGGGACAAGCAACAATTTAAGTTTGGTGTTGTGATGAGCAGATAATTTATACGCTTTTTGGCATTGTTTTTAGTATGTTTTAGTTAGTTTTTATTATATTTCTATTAGTTTTTATTTAAAATTCACTTTTTTTGGACTTTACTATGAGTTTGTGTGTTTTTCTGTGATTTCAGGTATTTTCTTGCTGAAATTGAGGGACCTGAGCAAAAATCTGATTCAAAGGCTGAAAAGGACTGTAGATGCTGTTGGATTCTGACCTCCCTGCACTCGAAGTGAATTTTCTGGAGCTACAGAAGCCCAATTGGTGCGCTCTCAATTGCGTTGGAAAGTAAACATCCTGGGCTTTCCAGCAATGTATAATAGCCATACTTTGCCCAAGATTTGATGGCCCAAACCGGCGATCCAAATCAGCTCAAAACTGCCCAGCGTTAAACGCCGGAACTGGCACAAGAATGGGAGTTAAACGCCCAAACTAGCACAAAAGCTGGCGTTTAACTCCAAGAGAAGTCTCTACACGAGAATGCTTCAATGCTCAGCCCAAGCACACACCAAGTGGGCCCGGAAGTGGATTTTTATGTCATTTACTCATTTTTGTAAACCCTAGGCTACTAGTTCTCTACAAATAGGACCTTTTGCTATTGTATTTTCATCTTTGGATCACTTTTTAATCTTTTGATCAATTTTAGATCTGAGGATCATCTTTGGACGTCTAGTTCTTAGATCATTGGGAGGCTGGCCTCACGGCCATGCCTAGTCTTTGTTCTTATGTATTTTCAATGGTGGATTTTCTACACACCATAGATTAAGGTGTGGAGCTCTGCTGTACCTCGAGTATTAATGCAATTACTATTGTTCTTCTATTCAATTCAGCTCATTCTTGTTCTAAGATATCACTTGTTCCTCAACTTGATGAATGTGATGATCCGTGACACACATCATCATTTTCACCTATGAACGTGTGCCTGACAACCACCTCCGTTCTACCTTAGATTGAGTGGATATCTCTTGGATCCCTTAATCAGAATCTTCGTGGTATAAGATAGAATTGATGGCGGAATTCAAGAAAATCCGGAAGGTCTAAACTTTGTCTGTGGTATTCTGAGTAGGACTCAATGATTGAATGACTGTGACGAGCTTCAAACTCCTGAAGGATGGGCGTTAGTGACAGACGCAAAAGAATCAACGGATTCTATTCCAACCTGATTGAGAACCGACAGATGATTAGCCGTGCCGTGACAGGGTGCGTTGAACATTTTCACTGAGAGGACGGGACTGTAGCCACTGACAACGGTGATGCCCAACATACAGCTTGCCATGGAAAGGAGTAAGAAGGATTGGAAGAAGACAGTAGGAAAGCAGAGAGACGGAAGGGACAAAGCATCTCCATACTCTTATCTAAAATTCTCACTAATGAATTACATAAGTATCTCTATCCTTGTTTTATGTTTTATTCATAAATCATCCATAACCATTTGAATCTGCCTGACTGAGATTTACAAGATGGCCATAGCTTGCTTCATACCAACAATCTCCGTGGGATCGACCCTTACTCGCGTAAGGTTTATTACTTAGACGATCCAGTGCACTTGCTGGTTAGTTGTGCGAAGTTATGATAAAGAGTTGAGATTTCAATTGAGCGTACCATGTTGATGGCGCCATTGATGATCACAATTTTGTGCACCAAGTATCTAAAATAAGAGATAAATATAAAGTAAAGGAAATATTGAACGTGATGAAGAGTCGAATTAAATCCTAATTTCTAAAAATCCTACCTAAATCCTAAGAGAGAGGAGAGAACCTTTCTCTCTAAAAACTACATCTAAATGCTAAAAGGTGAATTATGAGAGCATCATGAGTCTCTGCAAGTTTCTTGACTTTAATCTGTGTTTCTGGGCCAAAAACTGGGTTGAAATGCGGCCCAGAATCTCTGCCAGTGAGTTTTGTAATTCTGCAGATCGCGCACGTCACGCGATCACTTCATCCATGCGGACGCGTCATTCGCGTTTTTCCCGGCCACGCGTTCGTGTCGTCCACGCTTCCGTGTCACTTGTGCTTTTCCAATCCGCGCAGTCGCGTGAGCCCTGCGACCACGTCACTTCGAATTCCTTTCTTCCATGCGGTCGCGTCGCTGACGTTTACGCGTCACTTCTCGCTGGTCATCTCCTCAATTTCTTGTGTTTCTTCCATTTTTGCAAGCTTCCTTCCCAATCTCTCACTCATTCATGCCCTATAAAGCCTGAAACACTTAACACACAGATCAAGGCATCGAATGGTAATAAGAGAGGTTTAAGATTAGCTAAATTAAGACCAAAGAAGCATGTTTTCAATCATGTAATAATTTTAGGAAGGAAATATAAATGCATGCTAATTATATGAATAAGTGGGTAAAGACCATGATAAAACCACACAATTAAACACATTGTGAACCATAAAATAGTGGTTTATCATAAAACTCATTTCTATTAGCTTTATTGTCCCACTTGAGTATGGCTTGCTTGATACGGATGGTCAACTTAGGGAGCTTTGTGGGATGAAGCATAAGCGGAAAAAGTTTTGTGGTGGGCGTTGCAAATCAAGGCTCATTATGGTTGATGCTTCAAACATGAGATATAAAGGATGGAGTAGTGCTCAACTAGAGGGGTCTAGGAGGATTGTTGGCCACTATATTGAGAATTCATCATGCTTACCACCCGGATGGACTAATAATGATGATCAACTTCAAGACGGGTGTGAAAATAAAGTGTGGAATCCCGGATTAGAAAAAGAGGATCAACTTTGGGAGCCCCAAGCTTGTGAAGAACTCCATCAACACTTGGCTCAATCCATGAGAAATCTTGGGGCACAATGGAGAACCAAGCGTTGGTGGGAGTTCCAAGATGAATTCAAGCACAAGCCACCTTGAGAGGAGCTCCCCATAAGTCCAACTTAAGGACAATAAACAAAAGTGCTAGGTGGGAGACAGCCCACCATGGTAAAATCCTTTCATTTTCTCTTTTGTACATATTAGTATAATTAGTTTAATTTCTTGTTTAGATTAGTTGGTTGAGTTTATTTGATAGTTAGTATGTTAAATAAGGTTTTAAGGTGATTTGGTAGCTGTTTGGAGGTTTAGAATGCTTGGATTGGTGCAAAAATATAGCAAAATTTTTGGAAAACAGAGCACCATCCACGCGTATGCGTACGGTGCGTGTACGCGTGCCCAAGCTTTTCGGCCATTCCGTGTGGATGCACCATGCGCGCGTATGCGTGGATTGAGAAGTTCCACCTTCCATACATTGACCCGAGAGTGGTGCCTGCACTGTACGCATACTGTGCCCGAGGCACAAACCAACTCGTGCGTACGCGCACCTGGCACGTACGCGCCACTCTCGAAATAAGCCATCGACGCGGACGCACCAAGTACATGTACGTGTCGCGTCCATTACACCACCATCCACGCGCGCACGCCATGCGTGCGTACGCACGGATGTCCTTCCTTCACTACATTTCTTTCCTTCTCCTCTTTCATTTCTTTCCTTCTCCGTTCTTCTTCCCTCCTTCTACTCCTCATCCAACACTCCTAAACACCATTGATAACCATTTATTTTAGTTAGTTAATTAGTTAGTTAGTTAACTAATTAGTTAGTTAGTTAGTTGATTAGTTAGTTTTAGTTAGTTTTCATTTTGTTTTCTCTTCTTCATTGTAAGTGTTGGATTGTTATTCTTGTTTACCATTAATTGCTGCTGAGAATTAAAAAAGGAAGTTTTCTTAACATCAATATGTTTATAATCTTTGTTGGATTCTATTGTTGAGGTTATATTTTGCTACTTGGTTTTGAGTTTTTCATGCTCACCTTTTAAAAACACCAAGTGATGAGAATTGCCTTCGAGCTTGTAACTCTTCTTGAATTACATGATTTGGCCACTATGTGATTTGAGCCCTATTCTTTGATTAGGCAACCTCTTGATGGATGATATCGTGCATTTACCTTAATGCATTGTGTTTCATGATTATATGCATCCATATGTTTTTAGCTTGAATGCTTTTATGCTTCTTTAATGTTTGTTTTAACTTACAAGTTCACTTAAAGCATCTCAAGCATACTAGAATGAGTAAAGTGCATGCTTCTTTTGTGACATAACTTTTTTTATGTTAATGTGTGTTCTAAACTGCGCAACTTAGAATGCACACTTACTTTTATGAATGTCACAACTTATTCACTCACCTCATTCTAGTGATTTACCTCATTCTAACAATGTATGTTTCCTTGCTTTTATATCCTCTCATCTTATGGTGTTATATTTTATTTTTCATGAATGATACACCACAAGCAAAAACGAAAACGAGACAAAGAACACGCAACACTGGTTGACCTACCAGCTGAAGGTAGCATTCCGGAGAGTCGCTGTACCCCCTTGCTAATCTTTGAGTGCACCGAGGACGGTGTAAACTTTTAAGTGTGGGGAGGTCGTCTGACCGTTCGGCGATTTTGGGTGACAAATTTCTAATTCCAAAACTTTTGCATTTCATTTTAGGTTTTTAGGATTTTTACTTGTAATTTCTTATTTTGCATATATATACATAATAAGCTTAGTCAAAAAAATAAAATTTTTCGAGAAAACTATCTATAGGGCATCAATTGATTTGAATGAAAACTTTTCATAGAACTTGCTCGAATTATATATATTGTGGAACATGAATTTTGAGCTAAGAACACAAGCAAGTGAGATTTGAGCCTAATGGTGTGGTTACATCTTATAACCACTTATTTTTCCTTCTTGTGTGCATTATTCTCTTTCTATGATTGTAATCTTTGATTCTTTATGTCCATTATTTTGTGAATTCATGCATTTATATGATTGAGGCCATCATTTCATTAGCTCACTTACCCAAATAGCCTACCTTTTATCTTCCATTGTTAGCAAATTTGGGCCTACGCTTAACCCACTTGTTCTTTAATTTAGCACATTACAAGCCTTAAAGCGAAAAACAATAAATGTCCTTATTTGGATCTTTGATTAGCTTAGGCTCATGTGTGTGAGTATCATTCAAGTGTGGGAATCTTGGGACATTGGGTGAATAAAAGGATAGTTTTGTATTGTTATTGATAATATTGGGAATTGGGTACATACTCATGTATTGATCAAATGTATAGACCTTATGCATTGATATTCTTGAAAGAGAAAAAAAATGAGAAAAACAAAAGGAAAAGGAAGAAAAAAATAAAAAGAAGAGTATGGGAAAGAAAAAAAATAGAAAGAAAAGAAAAAGAAGAAAAAAAAGAAAGAAATAAAAAGGGGGTAAAATGCCCCAAAGCAAAGTAAAGCTCAATAAAGATCAATGCATAAGTGTTGTAAAGTGAAAAGAAAATGCATGAGTATGTGAAAAAGTGAAAAATAGGTAGTTAGGTTAGCTTTGAAATTGTATAGGATGTCATAGGTTAGGTGGGAAGTTTAAGCTTATCAAAGATTCAAATTTCAAGCTCACTTGACCAAATATGCATCCTTACCTTGACCCTAACCCCATTACAACCAAATAAAAGACCTCATGATACTTGTATGCATGCATGAAATATATGTTGATTGTTAGAAGAAGAAAAAATCTTGGAAAGCATGATTAGAGGAGAATTGAGTGAATCGACCCTAAACACGTGAGCGAATAGAGTGCAAACACTACCGGTGAGGGTTCGATTGCTCAACTACATGTCTCCACATACACTCATCACTTTTCATACAAGTTTGTAAAAATATTTAATAGCTCAAATCAATTGTGGATTAGACTTGCTAGTCCTTAGCCCTTGTGCATATATGCTTCTTGGGAATTGATTTATTTTGACCAAGCAATTGCATTCATTTAGATAGTTGCATATAGGTAGATTGCATTTAGTTAGTCTCCATTGAATAAATGTCATACCCTTACTTCATTCTTGGTTTAAGCATGAGGACATGCTTGGTTTAAGTGTGGGGAGGTTGATAAACCCCATTTGTAGGGTTTATCTTGTGTTGAATTTAAGGAACTTTATGACCTTTTTACCCACATTTACTCAATGAATTAGCATGATTTTGTGATTGTCTCCTTATTTGTGCTTAGATGTGAAAATATGCTTTTTAGGCCTTTAACTTTATGCTTTTAATCTCCCTTTGATTCCACTAGATGCCTTGATTTGTTTGTTAAGTGATTTCATGTTGAAAAGGGCTAGGAATGGATCAAAGGAGTGAAGAGGAAATCATGCAAAGTGGAGAAATCATGAAAAGTCAAAGAAGTTGAACTCGCCCATGGACGCGCGCGCGCACCTGGTGCTTACGCGCACCCTGCAAAATTGCCCATGGACGCGTACGCGTGCTGTGCGCGTACGTGTCGGTGCTGATATATGATTTTTGAATGAATTCGCAACCAACGAATTCTGAGGAGTTGTCGGGCCCAATTCCAACCAACTTTGGCGCCAAAGATGCTATTTAAAGCCAAGGATTGAAGAACAAAGGGGATTCCTTCATTCACACACATTAGGATTAGTTTAGAGTTAGTTTTAGAGAGAGAAGCTCTCACTTCTCTCTAGGATTAGGATTAGGATTAGGTTTAGTTCTTAGATCTACATGTAGATTCACCTTCTTCTACTTCTTTCTTCTCAATTCCTTGTAGTTACATTCATTCTTCTTTCATTCTTTTGTTATAATCTCTTTTATGTTGTTCTTGTGTTTTGTTGTAGATCTACTTTTGTTTCTTCTACTCTCTTTCAATTCAATCAAGGTAATTCATAATAAATATGTTTTTTTTATTGTTGTTGTTAATTCTTTTCAATAATTGTTGTTAGATTCTATTTTTGTTGTCAATTTGCTTTACTTTTCTTTTGTACCTTCAAAGTGTTTGATAAAATGCTTGGTTGGATTTTAGTATAGATTTTGTTCCTCTTGGATTTGGTTGAGTAATTAGTGAATATTGAGTTATCTAATTCCTTTGTTGATTGATAATTAGAAGTTGCTAATTAATTTGAATGCCTCTAAAGCTAGTTTTTCCTTTAATAGTTGATTAGGACTTGAGGAATCAAATTGATTCATCCACTTGACTTTCCTCCATTGTAGAGGTTAACTAGGTGGTAGCAATGGACAATTTGTTGTCACGATTGAGGAGGATAACTAGGAAAGGACTTCTAGTTCTCATATCTTGCCAAGAGCTTTGTTAGTTGTTAGTTTATTTTCTTTGCCATTTATAATTCTTGTCTAAAATCTTAAAAACCTCAAAATAACTCATAACCAATAATAAGACACTTCATTGTAATCCCTACGGTGAACGACTTGAGGTTTAAATACTTCGGTTTATAGATTTTAGGGGTTTTTACTTGTGACAAACAAATTTTTTTATGAAAGGATTATTGTTGGTTTAGAGACTATACTTTACAATGAGACTTCATTGGTGAACTTCTAAACCGTCAAAAATCCAATCATCAGTCACCTATGCAATTTAGCTGGAATTGTCATAGAGGAAGACACCCTCATTGAAGAGGATAAGCCCATCACCAAAAAGAGGATGGAGTAAATAAGAGAACCCACTCATGGACCTCAACAAGCACATGAGGAAGTTCCTCATCAAGAAATCCTTGAGATACCTCAAGGGATGCATTTTCCTCCACACAACTATTAGGAGCAACTCAACAGCTCCTTAGGAGATTTGAGTTCCAACATGGAGCAACTAAGGATGGAGCACCAAGAGCATTCCATTATCCTCTATAAAATTAGAGAGGACCAAAGAGCCATCAGGGAGGAGCAACAAAGGCAAGGAAGAGACATTGAGGAACTCAGGAACTCCATAAGATATTCAAGAGGAAGAACTAGCCGCCATCACTAAGGTGGACCCGTTCTTTAATTTCCTTGTTCTTATTTTTCTATTTTTCGATTTTTTATGCTTTATATTTGACTATGTTTTAGCTTCATTACATGATCATTAGTGTCTAGTGTCTATGTCTTAAAGCTATGAATAATTCCATGAATCCTTCACCTTTCTTAAATGAAAAATGTTCCTAATTACAAAAGAACAAGAAGTACATGAATTTCAAATTTTATCTTGAAATTAGTTTAATTATTTTGATGTGGTGGCAATACTTTTTGTTTTTTGAATGAATGCTTGAACAGTGCATATTTTTGATAGTAAAGTTTATGAATGTTAAATTTGTTGGATCTTGAAAGAAGGATGAAAAAAAAGAGAAATGTTATTGATGATCTCAAAAATCATAAAATTGATTCTTGAAGCAAGAAAAAGCAGTGAATAACAAATCTTGTGAAAAAAAAGTGGCAAAAATTAAAAGAAAAAAAAAGGAAGAAGCAAGCAGAAAAAGCCAATAGCCCTTTAAACCAAAAGGCAAGGGTAAAGAGGATCCAAGGCTTTGAGCATCAGTGGATAGGAGGGCCCAAAGGAACAAATCCTGGCCCAAGCCGCTAAATCAAGCTATCCCTAACTATGTGCTTGTGTCATGAAGGTCCAAGTGAAAAGCTTGAGACTGAGTGGTTAAAGTCGTGATCCAAAGCAAAAGAGTGTGCTTAAGAACTCTGGACACCTCTAACTGGGAACTCTAGCAAATCCGAGTCACAATCTAAAAAGGTTCATCCAGTTATGTGTCTGTGGCATTTATGTATCCGATGGTAATACTGGAAAACAAGATGCTTAGGGTCATGGCCAAGACTCATAAAGTAGCTGTGTTCAAGAATCAACATATTGAACTAGGAGAATCAATAACACTATCTAAATTCTGAGTTACTAATGGATGCCAATCATTCTGGACTTCAAAGGATAAAGTGAGATGCCAAAACTGTTCAGAGGCAAAAAGCTACTAACCCCGCTCATCTAATTGGGACTAAGTTTCATTGATATTTTGAGATCTATTGTATATTCTCTTCTTTTTATCCTATTTTGTTTTCAGTTGCTTTGGGACAAGCAATAATTTAAGTTTGGAGTTGTGATGAGCGGATAATTTATATGCTTTTTGGCATTGTTTTTACATAGTTTTTAATATGTTTTGGTTACTTTTTAGTATATTTTTATTAGTTTTTATGCAAAAATTACATTTATGGACTTTACTATGAGTTTGTGTGTTTTTTTTGTGGTTTTAGGAATTTTTTGGCTGAAATTGAGGGACCTGAGCAAAAATCTGATTTAGAGGCTGTGAAAGGACTGAAGATGCTGTTAGATTCTGACCTCCCTGCACTCGATGGGGATTTTTTGGCGCTACAGAAGCCCAATCGGTGCGCTCTCAATTGCGTTGGAAAGTAGACATCATGGGATTTCAGCAATGTTTAATAGTCCATACTTTTTCCGAGATTTGATGGCCTAAACTAGCGTCCAAATGCCCACCAGATACCTTTTTCTGGTGTAAAACGCCACAACTGGTACCGATGCTGGTGTTAAACGCCCAAACTGGCACCAAAACTGGCGTTTAAACTCCAAGAAGAGCCTATGAACGTGAAAGCTTTAATGCTCAGCCTAAACACACACCAAGTGGGCCCCGAAATTGGATTTTTGCACTATCTACACTTAGTTACTCATTTTCTGTAAACATAGTTTACTACTTTAGTATAAATAGCACTTTTTACTATTGTATTCAAATCTTTAGATCATTTTTGAGACTATCTGATGAGCGGATAATTTGTACGCTTTTTGGCATTGTTTTTAGTATGTTTTTAGTATGATCTAGTTAGTTTTTAGTATATTTTTATTAGTTTTTAGCTAAAATTCACTTTTCTGGACTTTACTATGAGTTTGTGTTTTTCTGTGATTTTAGATATTTTCTGGCTGAAATTGAGGGACCTGAGCAAAAATCTGATTCAGAGACTGAAAAGGACTGCAGATGCTGTTGGATTCTGACCTCCCTGCACTCGAAGTGGATTTTCTGGAGCTACAGAAGCCTAATTGGCGCGCTCTCAACGGCGTTGGAAAGTAGACATCCTGGACTTTCCAGCAATATATGATAGTCTATACTTTGCCCAAGATTTGATGGCCCAAACTGGCGTTCAAAGTCACCCTCAGAATTTCCAGTGTTAAACGCCGGAACTGGCACCAAAATGGGAGTTAAACGCCCAAACTGGCACAAAAGCTGGCGTTTAACTCCAAGAAGAGTCTCTATACGAAAATGCTTCAATGCTCAGCCCAAGCACACACCAAGTGGGCCCGGAAGTGGATTTTTATGTCATTTACTCATCATTGTAAACCTTAGGCTACTAGTTTTCTATAAGTAGGACCTTTTACTATTGTATTTTCATCTTCTGATCTTTGGAATCTTTTGATCTTTAGATCTTTTGATCACTTTGGGAGGCTGGCCATTCGGCCATGCCTAGACCTTGTTCTTATGTATTTTCAACGGTGGAGTTTCTACACACCATAGATTAAGGTGTGGAGCTCTGCTGTACCTCGAGTATTAATGCAATTACTATTGTTCTTCTATTCAATTCCGTTTGTTCTTGTTCCAAGATATCACTTGTTCTTCAACTTGATGAATGTGATGATCTGTGACACTCATCATCATTCTCACCTATGAACGTGTGACTGACAACCACCTCCGTTCTACCTTAGATTGGGTGAATATCTCTTGGATTCCTGATACACGATGCATGGTTGATCGCCTGACAACCGAGTGCTCGCCTGACAACCGAGCCAGCCATTCCGTGAGATCAGAGTCTTCGTGGTATAGGCAAGAACTGATGGCGGCATTCAAGAGAATCCGGAAGGTCTAACCTTGTCTGTGGTATTCTGAGTAGGATTCAATGATTGAATGACTGTGACGTGCTTCAAACTCCTGAGGGCGGGGCATTAGTGACAGACGCAAAAGAATCACTGGATTCTATTCCGGCCTGATCGAGAACCGACAGATGGATAGCCGTGCCGTGACAGGGTGCGTTGAACATTTCCACTGAGAGGATGGGAGGTAGCCACTGACAACGGTGAAACCCTTGCATAAGCTTGCCATGGAAAGGAGTAAGAAGGATTGGATGAAGACAGTAGGAAAGCAGAGAGACGGAAGGGACCAAGCATCTTCATACGCTTATCTGAAATTCCTACCAATGAATTACATAAGTATCTCTATCTTTATCTTTATGTTTTATTCATCATCTATACCCATTTGAGTCTGCCTGACTAAGATTTACAAGGTGACCATAGCTTGCTTCATACCAACAATCTCCGTGGGATCGACCCTTACTCGCGTAAGGTTTATTACTTGGATGACCCAGTGCACTTGCTGGTTAGTTGTGCGAAGTTGTGTTTATGCCATGGTATTGAACACCAAGTTTTTGGATTCATTACCGGGGATTATTTGAGTTGTGAAAAGTATTGATCACAATTTCGTGCACCAAGTTTTTGGCGCCGTTGCCGGGGATTGTTTCGAGTATGGACAACTGACGGTTCATCTTGTTGCTTAGATTAGGTATTTTTCTTCAGAGTTCTTAAGAATGAATTCTTGTGTTTCATGATGATCTGTTGAAGTCTAGCTGGCTGTAAAGCCATGTCTAATCTTATTGGACCGAGGTTTCAACTCATCATCACAAGAGCTTGTTGATTTCTATCAATCTTGCTATTGGAGCAATGATCTGCTAAGGCTTGGCTGGCCATTGGCCATGTCTAGTGTTTTGGACCGAAGCTTTCTTTGAAAGCTTGGCTGGCTGTGAAGCCATGTCTAATTCCTGGACCGGAGTCTTAGACTAGCATTGCAATGATTCCTGGAATTCAAATTAAGAATTCTGAAACCTTTATTTTCCATTTTCATATAATTTTCGAAAAAGCACAAAAAAATTACAAAACCATAAAAACCAAAAAAAAAGATTTTATGTTTCTTGTTGAGTCTAGTGTCTAATTTTAAGTTTGGTGTCTTGCATGCATTGTTTATTTAATCTTGGTTCTATTTTCAAGTCAATAGTACAGGGAACTGAAGATTCAGAACATGCAGCAGAGGAATTACACAGAAAAAGCTGGGCGTTCAAAACGCCCAGTGAAGAAGGACAGACTGGCGTTTAAACGCCAGCCAGGGTGCCTGGTTGGGCGTTTAACGCCCAAAAAGGTAGTGCATTGGGCGTTAAACGCCAGAATGTGCACCATTCTGGGCATTTACCGCCAGGATGGCACAAGAGGGAAGATTCTGTTTTCAAATCAATTTTTTTAAGTTTTCAAAAGTTTTTCAAAATCAAATCTTTTTCAAATCAAATCTTTTCAATCAAATCTTTTTCAAAATCAATTTCTTTCCTTTTTCAAAGATACTTGCTAACAATTAATGATTTGATTGAACAATTCAAGTATGTTGCCTTTTCTGTTGAGAAAGGTTTAATGTTTGAATCATATCTTTTCTTGTTAGGCAAGTCATTAATTTTTAAAATCAAATCTTTTTAAAATTGTTTTCAAACAATATCTTTTCAATCATATCTTTTTAATCACATCTTTTTCAAAACAGTTTTTAATCATATCTTTTTGATTTCTAATTTCAAATCTTTTTCAAAAATTACTTGATTTCTTTCTCACTCTTGATTTTCGAAAATCAAATTAAAGTTTTTCAAAATGTTTTTAAAATCTTTTTAATTAATTTTCGAAAAAAAGCTCTTCCCCTCTTCTCACATCCTTCTATTTATGGAGTACTACTCCTTCTCAATGCACAATTCGAACTCTATCTGATTAAGTTCGAATTCTTCTACCTCTTCCTTCTAATTTTCTTCTTCTCTGACACCTCAAGGAATCTCTATACTGTGACATAGAGGATTCCACATTTTCTTGTTCTCTTCTCTTTCATATGAGCAGGAACAAAGACAAAGGCATTCTTGTTGAAGCTGACCCTGAACCTGAAAGGACCTTGAAGCGAAAGCTAAGAGAAGCTAAGGCACAACTCTCTGTAGAGGACCTAACAGAAATCTTCAAAAAAAGAAGAAGACATGGCAGCCGAAAATAACAACAATGCAAACAATGCAAGGAAGGTGCTGGGTGACTTTACTGCACCTACTCCCGACTTCTATGGGAGAAGCATCTCTATCCCTGCCATTGGAGCAAACAACTTTGAGCTTAAGCCTCAATTAGTTTCTCTAATGCAACAGAACCCTTCAATGGAAGAGGTGAATTACCTAGGAGAACCCTATGGAAACACCTATAATTCTTCATGGAGAAATCATCCAAATTTCTCATGGAAGGATCAACAGAGACCTCAACAAGGTTTCAACAATAATAATGGTGGAAGAAACAGGTTTAGCAATGGCAAGCCTTTTCCATCATCTTCTCAGCAACAGACAGAGAATTCTAAGCAGAACCACTCTGACTTAGCAACCATGGTCTCTGATCTAATCAAAACCACTCAAAGTTTCATGACTGAAACAAGGTCCTCCATTAGGAATTTGGAGGCACAAGTGGGACAGCTGAGCAAGAAAATTACTGAACTCCCTCCTAGTACTCTCCCAAGTAATACAGAAGAAAATCCAAAAGGAGAGTGTAAGGCCATCAACATGGCCGAATTTGGAGAGGAAGGAGAGGCAGTGAACGCCACTGAGGAAGACCTCAATGGGCGTGCACTGGCCTCCACTGAGTTCCCCAATGAGGAACCATGGGAATCTGAGGCTCAAAATGAGACCATAGAGATTCCATTGGACTTGCTTCTGCCTTTCATGAGCTCTGATGAGTATTCCTCCTCTGAAGAGGACGAATATGTCACTGAAGAGCAAGTTGCTAAATACCTTGGAGCAATCATGAAGCTAAATGACAAGTTATTTGGAAATGAGACTTGGGAAGATGAACCCCCTTTGCTCACCAAAGAACTGGATGACTTGTCTAGGCAGAAATTACCTCAAAAGAGGCAGGACCCTGGGAAGTTCTCCATACCCTGTACCATAGGCACCATGACCTTCAAGAAGGCTCTGTGTGACTTAGGGTCAAGTGTAAACCTCATGCCTCTCTCTGTAATGGAGAAGCTAGGGATCTTTGAGGTGCAAGCTGCAAGAATCTCACTAGAGATGGCAGACAATTCAAAGAAACAAGCCTATGGACTTGTAGAGGATGTTCTGGTAAAGATTGAAGACCATTACATCCCTGCAGATTTTATAGTCCTAGAGACTGGGAAGTGCATGGATGAATCTATCATCCTTGGCAGACCCTTCCTAGCCACAGCAAAGGCTGTGATTGATGTTGATAGAGGTGAACTGATCATTCAAGTGAATGAAGAATCCTTTGTGTTTAAGGCTCAAGGATATCCCTCTGTCACCATGGAGAGGAAGCATGAAGAGCTTCTCTTAAATCAGAGTCAAACAGAGCCCCCACAGTCAAACTCTAAGTTTGGTGTTGGGAGGTCACAACCAAACTCTAAGTTTGGTGTTGAACCCCCACATTCAAACTCTAAGTTTGGTGTTGGGAGGTTCCAACATTGCTCTGAGAAAATGTGAGGCTCCATGAGAGCCCTCTGTCAAGCTACTGACATTAAAGAAGCGCTTGTTGGGAGGCAACCCAATGTTATATTTTATCTATTTTTCTTTGTTATTTTATGTTTTCTGTAGGTTGATGATCATGAGAAGTCACAAAATCAATTGAAAAAGCAAAAACAGAATGAAAAACAGGAAAAAAACAGCACACCCTGGAGGAAGAACCTACTGGCGTTTAAACGCCAGTAAGGCTAGCAGATGGGCGTTTAACGCCCAGTCTGGCACCATTCTGGGCGTTTAACGCCAGAAAGGGGCACCAGACTGGCGTTAAATGCCAGAAAAGGGCAAGAACCTGGCGTTAAACGCCAAAAATGGGCACCAGCCCGGCGTTTAACGCCAGAATTAGCTCAAAACGCGTTTTTGCATGCCATTTGGTGCAGGGATGACTTTTCCTTGACACCTCAGGATCTGTGGACCCCACAGTATCCCCACCAACCCCACCACTCTCTCTCTTCTTCACCCATTCACCAATCACCTCAACACCTCTTCCCCAAAAACCCTTCACCTATCAAATCCCATCTTTCTCTTCACCACTCGCATCCATCCTTCATAAAACCCCATCTACCTCACCCTTCAAATTCAAACCACTTTACCTCTCCTATATAAACCCTTCTTCACTCCTTCATTTTCGCACAACCTAAACACCACTTCTCCCCCTCTTTGGCCGAACACAAAAGCCATTCCCTTCTTCCTCATTTCTTCTTCTTCTACTCTTTTCTTTCTTCTTTTGCTCGAGGACGAGCAAACCTTTTAAGTTTGGTGTGGTAAAAGCATTGCTTTTTGTTTTTCCATAACCATTTATGGCATCCAAGGCCGGAGAAACCTCTAGAAAGAGGAAAGGGAAGGCAAAAGCTTCCACCTCCGAGTCATGGGAGATGGAGAGATTCATCTCAAGGGTGCATCAAGACCACTTCTATGAAGTTGTGGCCTTGAAGAAGGTGATCCCCGAGGTCCCTTTTTCACTCAAAAAGAGTGAATATCCGGAGATCCGACATGAGATCCGAAGAAGAGGTTGGGAAGTTCTTACCAACCCCATTCAACAAGTCGGAATCTTAATGGTTCAAGAGTTCTATGCCAATGCATGGATCACCAAGAACCATGATCAAAGTGTGAACCCGGATCCAAAGAATTGGCTTACTATGGTTCGGGAGAAATACTTGGATTTTAGTCCGGAAAATGTAAAGTTGGCATTTAACTTGCCCATGATGTAAGGAGATGAACATCCTTACACTAGAAGGGTCAACTTTGATCAAAGGTTGGACCAAGTCCTCACTGACATTTGTGAAGAGGGCGCCCAATGGAAGAGAGATTCAAGAGGGAAGCCGGTTCAATTAAGAAGGCATGAACTCAAGCCCGTGGCTAGAGGATGGTTGGAGTTTATCCAACGCTCAATCATTCCCACTAGCAACTGGTCTGAAGTTACTCTAGACCGGGCCATCATGATCCATAGCATCATGATTGGAGAGGAAGTAGAAGTTCATGAGGTTATAGCCCAAGAACTCTATAAGGTGGCGGACAAGTCCTCTACCTTAACAAGGTTAGCCTTTCCTCATCTCATTTGTCACCTCTGTTATTCAGTTGGAGTTGACATAGAGGGAGACATCCCCATTGATGAGGACAAGCCCATTACTAAGAAGAGGATGGAGCAAACAAGAGACCCCTCTCATCATGAGATCCCTGAGATGCCTCAAGGGATGCACTTTCCTCCACAAGACTATTGGGAGCAACTGAACACCTCCCTAGGAGAATTAAGTTCCAACATGGGACAACTAAGGGTGAAGCACCAAGAACATTCCATCCTCCTCCATGAAATTAGAGAAGATCAAAGAATCATGAGAGAGGAGCAACAAAGACAAGGAAGAGACATTGAGGAGCTCAAGCACTCCATAAGACCTTCAAGAGGAAGAACAAGCCGCCATCACTAAGGTGGACCCGTTCTTTAATCTCCTTGCTCTTTATTTTCCTGATTTTCGAAATTTAGTGCTTATGTTTATCTATGTTTGTGTCTTATGATCATTAGTGTCTTAGTGTCTATGCCTTAAAGTTATGAATGTCCTATGAATCCATCACCTCTCTTAAACGAAAAATGTTCTTAATTGAAAAAGATAAGAATTGCATGAATTTTGAATTTTATAACAGTTTAATTATTTTGATGTGGTGGCAACACTTTTGTTTTCTGAATGCATGCTTGAACAGTGCATATGTCTTTTGAATTTGTGGTTCATGAATGTTGGCTCTTGAAAGAATGATGGAAAAGGAGACATGTTACTGAGGATCTGAAAAATCATAAAAATGATTCTTGAAGCAAGAAAAAGCAGTGAATACAAAAAAAAAACGAAAAAAAAAAGAAAGAGAAAAAGAAAGAAAAAAAAAGAAATAAAGTTGTGATCCAAGGCAAAAAGAGTGTGCTTAAGAACCCTGGACACCTCTAATTGGGGACTTTAGCAAAGCTGAGTCACAATCTGAAAAGGTTCACCCAATTATGTGTCTGTGGCATGTATGTATCCGGTGGTAATACAGGAAGACAGAGTGCTTTGGGCCACAGCCAAGACTCAATAAGTAGCTGTGTTCAAGAATCATCATACTTAGCTAGGAGAATCAATAACACTATCTGGATTCTGAGTTCCTAAAGAAGCCAATCATTCTGAATTTCAAAGGATAGAGTGAGATGCCAAAACTATTCAGAGGCAAAAAGCTAAAAGCCCCGCTCATCTAATTAATACTGATCTTCATAGATGTTTTTGGAATTCATTGCATATTCTCTTCTTTTTATCTTATTTGATTTTCAGTTGCTTGAGGACAAGCAACAATTTAAGTTTGGTGTTGTGATGAGCGGATAATTTGTACGCTTTTTGGCATTGTTTTTAGTATGTTTTTAGTATGATCTAGTTAGTTTTTAGTATATTTTTATTAGTTTTTAGCTAAAATTCACTTTTCTGGACTTTACTATGAGTTTGTGTGTTTTTCTGTGATTTCAGGTATTTTCTGGCTGAAATTGAGGGACCTGAGCAAAAATCTGATTCAGAGACTGAAAAGGACTGCAGATGCTGTTGGATTCTGACCTCCCTGCACTCGAAGTGGATTTTCTGGAGCTACAGAAGCCCAATTGGCTAGATCTTAACGGCGTTGGAAAGTAGACATCCTGGGCTTTCCAGCAATATATGATAGTCCATACTTTACCCAAGATTTGATGGCCCAAACGGGCTTTCAAAGTCACCCTCAGAATTTCCAGCGTTAAACGCCGGAACTGGCACCAAAATGGGAGTTAAACGCCCAAACTGGCACAAAAGCTGGCGTTTAACTCCAAGAAGAGTCTCTACACGAAAATGCTTCAATGCTCAGCCCAAGCACACACCAAGTGGGCCCGGAAGTGGATTTTTATGTCATTTACTCATCGTTGTAAACCTTAGGCTACTAGTTTTCTATAAGTAGGACCTTTTACTATTGTATTTTCATCTTCTGATCTTTGGAATCTTTTGATCTTTAGATCTTTTGATCACTTTGGGAGGCCGGCCATTCGGCCATGCCTAGACCTTGTTCTTATGTATTTTCAACGGTGGAGTTTCTACACACCATAGAGTAAGGTGTGGAGCTCTACTGTACCTCGAGTATTAATGCAATTACTATTGTTCTTCTATTCAATTCCGCTTGTTCTTGTTCCAAGATATCACTTGTTCTTCAACTTGATGAATGTGATGATCCGTGACACTCATCATCATTCTCACCTATGAACGTGTGACTGACAACCACCTCCGTTCTACCTTAGATTGGGTGAATATCTCTTGGATTCCTGATACACGATGCATGGTTGATTGCCTGACAACCGAGTGCTCGCCTGACAACCGAGCCAGCCATTCCGTGAGATCAGAGTCTTCGTGGTATAGGCAAGAACTGATGGCGGCATTCAAGAGAATCCGGAAGGTCTAACCTTGTTTGTGGTATTCTGAGTAGGATTCAATGATTGAATGACTGTGACGTGCTTCAAACTCCTGAGGGCGGGGCGTTAGTGACAGACGCAAAAGAATCACTGGACTCTATTCTGGCCTGATCGAGAACCGACAGATGGATAGCCGTGCCGTGACAGGGTGCGTTGAACATTTCCACTGAGAGGATGGGAGGTAGCCACTGACAACGGTGGAACCCTTGCATAAGCTTGCCATGGAAAGGAGTAAGAAGGATTGGATGAAGACAGTAGGAAAGCAGAGAGACGGAAGGGACCAAGCATCTTCATACGCTTATCTGAAATTCCTACCAATGAATTACATAAGTATCTCTATCTTTATCTTTATGTTTTATTCATCATCTATACCCATTTGAGTCTGCCTGACTAAGATTTACAAGGTGACCATAGCTTGCTTCATACCAACAATCTCCGTGGGATCGACCCTTACTCGCGTAAGGTTTATTACTTGGACGACCCAGTGCACTTGCTGGTTAGTTGTGCGAAGTTGTGTTTATGCCATGGTATTGAACACCAAGTTTTTGGATTCATTACCGGGGATTATTTGAGTTGTGAAAAGTATTGATCACAATTTCGTGCACCACTATCTTTGGATGACTTTTGATCTCTTGATCATGTTTTGGGGGCTTACCATTCAGCCATGCCTGGACCTTCATCACTTATGTATTTTCAACGGCGGAGTTTCTACACCTCATAGATTAAGGTGTGGAGCTCTACTGTTCCTCACAAATTAATGCAAAGAACTATTGTTTTTCTATTCAATTCACGCTTATTCTTGTTCTACGATATTCACTCGTACTTCAACCTGATGGATGCGATGATCCGTGATACTCATCATCCTCCTCCCTTATAAATGCGTGCCTGACAATCACCTCCGTTCTATCTGCAAGAGCTTGAGTGTGTATCTCTTGGCCTCCTAGTTCACAACACATGGTTGCCTCTCCTGACAACAGAGCCTTCCATTTCGTGAGATCAGAGTCTTCGTGGTATAAGCTAGAATCAATTGACAGCATTCTTGAGATCCGAAAAGACTAAACCTTGTCTGTGGTAATCCGAGTAGGATCTGGGATGGGATGACTATGACGAGCTTCAAACTCATGACTGTTGGGCACAATGACAGTGTGCAAAAGGATCAATGGATCTTATTCTGACACGATCAAGAACCGACAGCTGATTAGCCATGCGGGAAACCATAGCGGATATGTTTTCTCTGAGAGGACGGATGGTAGCCATTGACAGCGATGATCCACCAACATACAGCTTGCCATGGAAGGGAGTACGCATCATTGGATGAGGACAATAGGAAAGCAGAGGCTCAGAGGGAACAAAGCATCTCCATACGCTTATCTGAAATTCCCACCAATGAATTGCTTAAGTATCTCTATCCTATTTTATGTTTTATTTCTCTTTTAATTATCAAAACCTCATAACCATTTGAATATGCCTGACTGAGATTTACAAGATGACTATAGCTTGTTTCAAGTCGGCAATCTCCGTGGGATCGACCCTTACTCGCGTAAGGTATTACTTGGACGACCCATTGCACTTGCTAGTTAGTTGTGCGGAGTTGTGAAAAGTGTGATCACAATTTCGTGTACCACACGAACAGAAAGCGAAACAGAAGGGGGTACGGATGCACAGAGCGTGGGAACGCTCCAAATAGAGGGTGTGTAAAGAATTGTGCGGGTGCACAGGGAGTACGCACGCACAAGATGCAAAATAGAGAGGGATGCGGATGCACAGAGCGTGCGAACGCTGCCAGCAGAGGGGATGCATCGAGGTGTGTGGGCATACAAGGCTGTGCGCTCGCACGGATGGCTAAAAAACTTTTTTTGGATATTGCTTGGGGAAGGGTCATGTGTGCGTACGCACACAGGTCCGTGCGCACGCACATAAAAAAGGCAGGGGTTCACGCGCACAGGCTGTGCCAACGCTACCAACAGAAGGGATGCACGCTGGTGTGCAGGTGCACAAGCCTGTGCGCTCGCACAGAAAGTGCGAAAATAGGGGTGCGTGCGTACGCACAAGCAGATGTGTACGCACAGAGCCAAGAAAAATAGGGGAGCGCCCACGCGCAAGCCGTGCGGGCACTGCGAACCGAAGGCATAACCATGAGTGTGCATGCGCACAGGTCGGTGCGCACGCACAAGACGCAGAAAATGGAGGTTTTGTGCGTACGCACGATGCCCTATTTTTCCAATTTTTTTCTCAAAAACTAAGGTACAAAGCCTTAGCACAATCAAAATCTCAACCCCAAATACATAAATATTCAAAGATTCATGACCCACAAGCAAATTAACCTTTCTAATTCAAAGAATAACTAATCCTAAGTACATCAACATATCAAAAGAAAGCAAATAAGTCAAAGGACTATAAAAAGAGAAGGGTTTGAACAATGTTACCGTGGTGGGGTGTCTCCCACCTAGCACTTTAGTTTAAAGTCTTAAGTTGGACTTGCATGAATTCATTGATCAATATGTAGAACCTTTACAAGGAGAAAAATCTCCAACTCCTTGGCATGCTTGGGTTGTGTGTGGTAGAGCTTCACCCTATGACCATTGATTTTGAATGTAGTTTCATTGATAGGGTGAACTACCTTAACCACTCCATAAGGCTTGACATCCACCACTTTGAATGGACCATCCCACCTAGATCTCAGCTTCCCGAGCATCAACCTCAACCTTAAGTTGTACTCAAGCACCTCATCACTTATCTTAAAGTTCTTCCTCCTAATATTTTGGTCATGGAATGTCTTGGCCTTTTCCTTATAAAACATAGAATTCTCATATGCTTCTAGCCTACGTCATTCTAACTCCTCCAATTGGAGCTTACGTTCCATTCCCGCTCCCTTTAAGTCCGGATTGCAATGCTTCACTGCCCAATATGCCTTGTGTTGGATTTCAACTGGAAGATGACAAGGCTTCCCAAAGACAATACGGAAGAGGCTCATTCCAATTGGGGTCTTGTAGGCGGTGCTATATGCCCATAATGCATCTTCCAATCTGGAACTCCAATAATTTCTTTGTGGGTTGATCACTTTCTCCAAGATTCTCTTGATCTCTCTGTTGGATACTTCCGCTTGCTCATTGGTTTGGGGGTGGTAGGCTGTAGAAACCTTGTGAAGAACCCCATCTTTTTCATTAACGCCTCAATTTTTCTATTGCAAAAATGGGTTCCTTGGTCGCTCATGATTTCTCATGGCAACCCAAATCTACAAATGATATTGTTTCTTAAAAATGAAGCAACGGTATTAGCGTCATCACAACGGGTAGGAATTGCTTCCACCCATTTTGAGACGTAATCTATGGCTAACAAAATGTAAACAAACCCATTGGAATTTGGAAATGACCCCATGAAATCTATGCCCCAAACATAAAAAATTTCACAAAAAATCATCGGATGTTGGGGCATTTCATCTCTTTGTGAGGTATTTCCAGATTTCTGGCATTGATGACAAGCTTTGCGAAATTGGTTGGCATCCCTAAATAAAGTGGGCCACCAAAATCCACAGTCTAGCACCTTCCTTGCTGTTCGCTGTGGGCCAAAGTGACCCCCACTCTCAGATGAGTGGCAAGATTGAAGGATAGACTGAAACTCGGATTCTGGCACACACTTACTTATTACTTGGTCCGCCCCACACCTCCACAAATGTGGATCATCCCAAAAGTAATACTTATCATCACTCTTTAATTTATCCTTTTGATGCTTCGAAAATTGTGGGAGAAAAATGCGAGCGGCCAAGTAATTAGCAATCGAGGCAAACCAAGGGGCACTTTGGGATATTGCTTGAAAGGTATCAAAGGGGAATGAGTCATTGATAGGAGTAGGATCCAAGGTTAAATGTTCATGTTGACTTAAATGATCCGCTATGAAATTTTAGGACCCACTTCTATCCCTAATCTCCAAGTCAAATTCTTGCAAAAGCAATATCCACCTAATTAGCCTAGGCTTTGACTCTTTCTTCTTTAGCAAATATTTCAAGGAGGCATGGTCCGAACACCCCACCACTTTAGAGCCTAGCAAATAAGGTCGAAACTTATCTAGAGAAAACATAATTGCTAAAAGCTTTTTTTCGGTAGTGGTGTAATTTGACAGAGCCGAATCTAAGTTTTTAAATCATATGCTATAGTGTAAGGAGCATTACCATCGCACTGTGCTAGTGCGGCACCTACGGTGTGATTCGAGGCATCGCACATGATCTCGAAAGGATGGTTCCAATTTGGGCCTCGTACAATAGGGGTTGTGGTCAACGCGTCCTTCAATTTGTCAAAAGCCTTTTTGCAATCCTCATTGAAATGGAATTCCACATCCTTTTGAAGTAGGAGGGAGAGGGGCAAAGCAACTTTGCTACAATTCTTAATAAAACGGCTATAAGATCCTGCATGACTAAGAAAGGAACGGATCTCCCTCACCGAGGAGGTGTAAGGTATACTCGAAATGAGATCAATCTTAGCTGGGTCGATGGAAATTCTGCCCCTAGACACAATATGACCCAATACTATACCTTTCTTTACCATAACGTGACATTTTTCAATGTTCAATACAAGGTTGGTATTAGTGCATCGTTCTAGTACCGTAGCTAAGTTCCCTAAGCAATCATCAAAGGAGTTACCATGAACACTGAAATCATCCATGAATACTTCCATGCAATTTTCCAAAAGATTCGAGAAAACGCTTGTCATGGACCTTTGGAACGTTGCCAGTGCATTGCATAAGCCAAACGGCATTCTTTTATATGCAAACGTTCCAAAAGGACAAGTGAAGGTAGTTTTCTCCTAATCTTCAGAAGCTATTTGAATTTGGAAAGTATCTAGTATATCCATCCAAGAAGCAGTAATGGGATTTACCTGCCAAGCGATCCAACATTTGATCAATAAATGGCAACAAGTAATGGTCCTTTCCCGTTGCTTGATTCAGACGGCGGTAATCAATGCACACCCATCAAGCATTTTGAATCCGGGTTGCAACAAGCTCTCCACTTTCCGTTTTTACCATGGTTATCCCGGATTTCTTTGGCACCACTTAGACCGGGCTCACCCACTCACTGTCTGAGATGGGATATATGATGTTCGCTTCCAAGAGGCGAGTTACTTCTTTCTTGACTACATCAAGAATTGTGGGGTTTAACCATCTTTGTGGTTGACGGATTGGCTTAGCACCCTCTTCTAAGAAAATTCTATGAAGGCACACTTGAGGGCTTATTCCTACGATGTAACTTAGGCTCCATCCAATTGCTTTCTTGTACTTCTGGATAACCTCAAGGAGTTGTTGTTCCTCTTGATTGGAAAGATCAGTTGCAACTATCACCGGGAATTATGTTCCTCATCAAGGAATGCATATTTGACATGCGGTGGAAGAGGCTTCAAATCTTCCTTTGCTTCTTGGTGTGGTAGTCTATTGGTGCGCGAAATTGTGAACAATACTTTTCACAACTCTCATAATCCCCGGTAATGAACCCCAAAAACTTGGTGCTCAATACCTTGGCATAAACACAACTTCGCACAACTAACCAGCAAGTGCACTGGGTCGTCCAAGTAATAAACCTTACGCGAGTAAGGGTCGATCCCACGGAGATTGTTGGTATGAAGCAAGCTATGGTCACCTTGTAAATCTTAGTCAGGCAGACTCAAATGGGTATAGGTGATAAACGCATAAAGCATAAAGATAAAGATAGAGATACTTATGTAATTCATTGGTAGGAACTTCAGATAAGCGTATGAAGATGCCTTCCCTTCCGTCTCTCTGCTTTCCTACTGTCTTCATCTAATCCTTCTTACTCCTTTCCATGGCAAGCTTATGCAAGGGTTTCACCGTTGTCAGTGGCTACCTCCCATCCTCTCAGTGAAAATGTTCCTATGCTCTGTCACAGCATATGGCTAATCAGCTGTCGGTTCTCGGTCAGGCCGGAATAGAATCCAATGATTCTTTTGCGTCTGTCACTAACGCCCCGCCTGCTAGGAGTTTGAAGCACGTCACAGTCATTCAATCATTGAATCCTACTCAGAATACAACAGACAAGGTTAGAACTTCCGGATTCTCTTGAATGCCGCCATCAGTTCTCGCCTATACCACGAAGACTCTGATCTCACGGAATGGCTGGCTCGTTTGTCAGGCGAGCACTCGGTTGTTAGGCGATCAACCATGCATCGTGTATCAGGAATCCAAGAGATATTCACTAGAGCCTTGGTTGCTTGTAGAACAAAAGTGGTTGTCAGTCACCTTGTTCATAGGTGAGAATGATGATGAGTGTCACGGATCATCACATTCATCAAGTTGAAGAACAAGTGATATCTTGGACAAAGAACAAGCGGAATTGAATAGAAGAACAATAGTAATTGCATTAATACTCGAGGTACAGCAGAGCTCCACACCTTAATCTATGGTGTGTAGAAACTCCACCGTTGAAAATACATAAGAACAAGGTCTAGGCATGGCCGAATGGCCAGCCTCCCAAAGTGAGTTCAATCATAAAAACATGATCGAAAAGCCCTCTCAATACAATAGCAAAATGTCCTACTTATAGAAAACTTGTAGCCTAGGGTTTACAGAGATGAGTAAATGACATAAAAATCCACTTCCGGGCCCACTTGGTGTGTGCTTGGGCTGAGCAATGAAGCAATTTCGTGTAGAGACTCTCCTTGGAGTTAAACGCCAGCTTTTATGCCAGTTTGGGCGTTTAACTCCCATTTAGGTGCCAGTTCCGGCGTTTAACGCTGGAATTTCTGAGGGTGACTTTGAACGCCGGTTTGGGCCATCAAATCTTGGGCAAAGTATGAACTAT